>NW_006921633.1:10168129-10179126 GCF_000298275.1 Orycteropus afer afer
AAAATATCTGTTGTAAATGCATGGTTCAGTTGACTACAGCCTGGTTAAGGCAGAATTATTTTCCAAGTATGAGCAGGCAGAAAACTACGACTTAAATCTTCAAGGAAGGCTCTTCTCTCCATTCAAAACTCAAGACTCACCAAAGGCATCGTCAATCAGCAACTGGTTTTAAAATTCTCTTAAAAATGTTTTACTAGTTCACTTTACTTGGCATTTTTATCACTATTTATATCTGTAAAGTAGTGATATAATTAGTAAAGCTATTAATGTTTCTTATGCTTAGTATTACAAATGCTACAAATCTCTATACATCTAGCTTATAGCAAAATAAATAATGATGATAACACTGTCAAGCATGGATATAATTGCTAGACTTCTTTGTGTAAACCAAGCAAAGTATCAGTCCTGTTGAACAGCTTAATCTGGGCCACTTAGCCACCCTTCCTTTGAACCATTCATAGAGCCCAAAAGGAACCATTGAGTGAAAGAACTCCATCATTCCTCTTAATTTTCACAGCAAAGGATAGTGCCAGAGGCCCAAGCCTTCTGGCTGGTCCTCAAAATATTGCTTCCACAGAAAAAATTCCCTGCCCTTTTATTAGGGCAAAAAATATATAATGCAATTCTACATCTCCTCTATTGCTCAAATTAAAGTGGTTGAAGCCTTGACCACTCAGTTATGGATATTGGACCCCCAGTGATCTATTAAAATTTTCCACTCCCTAGTGCCAAGATACACGGTGGCTGCGACAATGGGCTCAAGTATAGCAAGGATCATAGAGCTGGCATGGGATCGGGCTGTATTTCGTTCTGCTGTGCATGGGGTCGCTATGAGTCGGAAATGACTCGACGGCACCTAACAACAACAACATTGCCAAGATGAAGGATTTGTTGTAACCAACATAGGACCCTACTTTTAACAGAGATTCCCTTAAACAAAATCCACAATTTCGAGGACAGGATCCTTTTCTCAAGGTAATGAAAACTCTATTTTGCTCACTATCTGGTTTATACCTAACTAAACCAAACCCAGTGCCAGTCACATCAATTCTGACTTGCAACAATACTGTAAGGATAGAGTAGAACTGTCCTGTAAGAGATTTTCAGAGCTATACATCTTTATGGAAGCAGACTCTCAAATTGTCCTTTTTCGGAGAATCTGGTGGGTTCAAACCATGACAATTTGGTTAGCAGCTGAGTACTTTAACAACTATACCACCAGGGATCTTAAGTACACTCTCATACCTACCTACAAAAGGAGGTCTAGTGGTGAATTGGTTAATTGCTCAGCTGTTAACCAAAAGGTCGCAGGTTCAAACTCACCAGCCATCTGCAGGAGAAAAATGTGTCAGTCTGCTTCCATAAAGATTTGTTGTTGTTATGTGCCTTGGAGTCAGACCCGACTCATAGTGACCCCTCCTTGGGTTTCCAAGGCAGTATCATATGGAAGTAGATTGCCCCATCTTCCTTCCAAGGAGTGGCTGATGGGTTTGAACACCAGCCTTCTGGTTAGCAGTCAAGTACCTTAGGCACTATGCTACTAGAGCTCCCATAAAGACTTAGAGCCTTGAAAACCCTATAGAGCAGTTCAGCCCTGTCCTATAGTGTTGCTACGAGTCAGAACAGACTTGGTGGGAGAGGGTTTGGCTTGGTTTTACCTACCTACAGACAGAAGCAGTGAATGTAATCTTATCTACAAACTCTGCCTAGCATTCCTGTTTTCAATAACCAGAAAGGATTAAAATGAACAGCCCTGTGCACTGGTCCTGAGTAATGGGCCTTCAAAAGCCAAAGAATTAGACAAATATATCAGCTATGAGATATAATACCAAAGGCTAGTTCCCCAGTATCAGCATTTTTAACTTTCATTCTAAAGTGACTAGATGATAAGAGGGTACAATTCGTATTTTGAGTTCAGGGTGAGAAGATTTTTTTAATAAAACTGTTTTACTGTATAGCTATATATCATTTCTTACCAAAATGCAAAACAAACAAAGCCCAGATACACTTTTTTTTTTCATTTTTTCTTCCCTCCAAAACATCCACAATGATAGATTTCCATTGTTTTTCTGTTTTGTTTTGTTTTGTTTCGTTTCATTTCTTGAATGAATTTTTCAAGCCAAACTTTTGTCATTGCTGTTGTTGTGATGATGCCAAAAGGTTTCAGGGACTCTTTCATCCTGCAGAAAGTAGCTTTCAGACACAGACAGAGATGGAAGGAAAGTTGTTTGGGTGAATAATGAGAGTCGAGCCAGAGCCTCCCATGGTGGCATGTGTGAGGCCAGATGAATAGGACAGCACTTTGTATGTTCAACAGACAGTCTCTCTTGCTATCCTCCTTGCCCTGTTGTACCAGCCATCTAAAGAGTGGACACACATTACCATTCATTAGCATTTTTGTGGCACTTCATATTTGCAGAGCACCTTACAAATTGTATTTGTTAACTTCACAGCATTGTGTGTGAGATCATCATCAATTCATTCTTCTAGACCAGCCTGTATTCAAGGGGCCACAAGTATATAAGCAAAACTAAGAAGAGTAAAATTACACGGTTTTGGATCAGATTTAACAAGGCATCAAAGAATATTCAGGTGAGGTCCTGTGTTTCTTGATGGCAACTCCAATTGTCCATAGTTTCAATTGCTTGTCTTTTATTTTCTGTCATCTGTGAGTTAAGGTAAACCCTTCTTGGACATCATCATTATTGAACTTATTGCTTGATAACAGGTATCATATTTGTTTTATTGACTTTGTAAAGTTATTTTTCTTCTTACTTTCTTAAAACTGAGTCTTTAATTTCGACATACAGCCAGCCATTTTTAGTATTAGGAGATGGTGAAGAACATGTTTACTTTCCATGATCTTATGAACTTTATAGATGAAATCCCATCTCTGATTTGGTCTTTCTGGAATCACATTGCTTTGTCATTCCTCATATTATTTCTTAAGTTTTCTTCTACTGCACGTTGTTGTTGTTGCTTAGTGCTGTCAAGTCAGTTCTGACTTGCAGCCACCCTATGTGTCATAGAAAGAAACACTGCCCAGTCCTGCACCACCCTCACAATCATTGCCATGGTTGGCCCCATTGTTGCAGTCACTATGTCGATCCATCTCACCGAGAGTGTTCCTCTTTTTCACAAGCTCTCCACTATATCAAACAGAATTTCTTTCTCCAGGGACTAGTCCCTCCTGATCACATGTCCAAAGTATGTAAGATGAAGGCAGACCATCCTCACTTCTAAGGAACATTCTGGCTGTACTTCTTCTAAGACAGATTGGTTCATTCTTCTGGCACTCTGCAGTATATTCAATCTTCTTCATCAACATCGTAATTTAAATACATCATTTCTTCTTTGATCTTCCTTATTTATTGTCTAGTTTTCACATACATATGAGGCTATTAAAAAGACCATGGCTTAGTGCAGGTGCATCTGAGTCCTCAAGGTGACATCTTTGCTTTCAAACACTTTAAAGAGATCTTTTGCAACAGATTTGCCCAATGCAATAAGTCATTTGATTTCTTGATTCCTGCTTCCATGGGCATTGACTGTGGATCCAAGTAAAATGAAATCCTTGACAACATCAATCTTTTCTCCATTTATGATGATGTTGCTTATTGCCAGTTGTGAGAATTTTTGTGTTCTTATTAAGGTGTAATCCCTAGTGAAGATACTATATTGATAATGTGGATGTCAGATTTGGATAATTATATTTTTAAGTCCATCATTACTCCTCCCAGTTTCTAATGACAGGGAAGCAATCCCTAGCAAGTGAAAGAATGATAGTATATTCTAGAATAAAATTAATGGCAGAACCACAGAGAGAGCTCTGGGTGAATCTTTGTGAATTGAAAAAGCTTACCCACCTAAAAAGTAGAGCCCTATTTCTAAAATCTGTCAGATAGATCCTTTACTGATCCCACTCTTTTTCATAAGATGAAGGACACACAATAGGGAAAATTCCAGATACAGATCAGACAGGTATGTTCTTGCAAATTCATGATGTCTTCACAGAGCTGCCACAACCAATAGCAGAAGTATACCCCAACACAATATTCAAAGCAGAAACCCCCAATTAAAGGGTGGGTATAGATTCAGAAAGATTTCCTAAACCACAGCACAGTTTGTTGAATGTCTAGTATGCACATATTTTTAAACTTTTCATTTCAAATAATCTCAGATTTATAAAAAGTTGCAAAAGTGATATAAAGAATTCATATATATTCTCAGCTAGATTAATCAAATATTAGCATCTTATTGTTCTTGTTTTGGTTTTTGTTAGCTGACATCAAGTCAGCCCCAAATTTAAGGTGACGCAATGTTACATAGGGAGCTCTGGTAGTGTAGTGCCTAGGGCACTTGACTGCTAACCAGAAGGCTGGCGGTTCAAACCCACCAGCCACTCCTCAGAAGGAACGTTGGGCAATCTACTTCCGTAGTGATACTGCTTCGGAAACCCAAGGAGAGGTCATTATGAGTCGGGTCCGACTTGATGGCACACAACAACAACAATGACAACAACAAAAGTTACATAATCAAAATCAGGAAATTAGCATTAGAGCTATATTATAATTTATTCCGTAGCTCTTGTTCTAATTTTGCCAACTATCCTATTAACGTCCTTTCTTTTCTTTTGCCCTTAGTCTAGGATCCAATCCAGGTTCATAAATTGCAGTCAACTGTTGGATCTCCTTAGTCCTCTTTAATCTGGAACCTTCCTCAGTGTTCATTTTATCTTTTATGATCTTGATACTTTGAAAATAACAGGTCACTTAAAAAAAAAAAAAAAAACTTCTTCCATTTCCCTGATGCTTCCTCATGATAAAATTCAAATTATGTATCTTTGACAATAATATCACAGAAGTGATATGTCCTTCTTAGTACATCATGTTAGGAAGAACATGGTTTGGATTTGCCTTGTTATTATTGACCTTAACTTTTACCAGTTGATAACAGCAGTATTTGTCAGGCTTCTCCAACGTAAATTTATTATTTTTTCCTTTGAGATTGATATGTATTGTGCAGAGATACTTTGAGACTATATAAACATCTTATTTTTCATCATACTTTCATGTATTAATTTTAGCATCTTTTGATAATTCCTCATATGGCTGCATTTTGCTAAGCAGTTTTCATGTATTATTTAATTTAATACTCATATCCATCCTATGAGGATATGTTATTATTAGCCCATTTTATAGTTGAGGAATTTGAGGGTCAGTATGACTAAGCAACTTGACCCAGGTCTTATAGCTACTAAGTGATAGAAGTAAGGTTTGAACCTAAATCTGATTCTACTACTCTTATAAGTGCGAGGAGAGGCATGCCAGCTTCTAAAGCCATCATTAAATATGACCCCTGCGCTATGCTATTCTCCTACCATGGGTGTATCACTACTTATTAGCAAAGACTACACATAAATGGCACAACTGTTCAAACTCGCAGCTAAGACAAGACATTGGGTGGGGGGCGGATTGCTGTAGATGAAACACAGGGAAGGTATACTCAATTGACTTGAAACTGTCACATTTATGATTTATTTCTTCCTTTTTCTTTCATCCTTCATTTATTTTATCTTTCTTTTTTTTTTTTTTTTATCTTTTGAGTATAACTCTTCAGTCAGCATTCTACAAAGCAAATTAGTAGTTCAACCCTTAAGCAGTTTAACACTTAGATTAATCAAAGACAATAGATTATCTCATAAAGCACAGCTAAACTAGTAGACAAACCCTGAGAAAGAGTTTGAAATAAAAATATAGCACAAAAACCAAAAGCCAAACTCATTGCTATGGAGTTGATTCCTACTCATAGTGACTCCACTGAGTTTCCAAGGCTACAAATCTTTACAGAAGTAGATCACCTCATGTTCCTCCCATGCAACAGCTGGTGGGTTGGAACCTCTGAACTTCTGGTTAGCAGCCACATGCTTTACCCACTAAGCCACCAAAACAAAACAAAAAAATACTAACACATTGCCATCAAGTAGATTCTGACTCATTGCAACTCCTGCTGGGTTCCAAGGCTGTAAATCTTTTATGGAAATAGATTGTTCCACCTTCCTCCCAAGGAGCAGCTGGTGGGTTTGAACAACCAAATTTCTGATTAGCAGCCAAATGTCTTATCCACTACACCACCAGAACTACTTATATTCCACATGGAATTTCTATATAAAATCCATGGAGCAGGTACTTACTGAGGCCCAGTGGATAAACAAAGTCTTAAGAAATATATTGCTCATAGCATGTTTAATTAATATGAAGTTCAGACGAAAAGTCTCCTCTTATTAAATATTTCCAATTTACACCATTTTATTGAGTTCATACTTTCTGTGAGGACAGAGACCACGTTTACCTAATTGATCAGTATATTCCCAAAATATAAAACGATGCTCAACTCATGGTGTTCAATACATATCTCTTGAATTAAATGTTCTGGTTAAAGTAACATGATTCAAAATGTGTTCTAGGAAGAATATGTGGTGATAATAAAGGTGCTGAGTAAACTGGGTAAGCTCTGAGCACCAAGTCATTCAGGTAAATATATTTCTAAAAATGGATGTGCTGGGACCTCACTCTAACTCACTGCTGTTGAGTGGGATCCGACTCGCGGCAACGTTTCCTTGGGTTTCCAAGGTGGTATGTCTACAGAAGTAGATTGCCCAATCTTTCTTCTGAGGAGTGGCTGGTGGGTATGAACCACCAGCCTTCTGGTTAGCAATCAAGTGCCTTAGGCATTTATGCCACCAGACCAGTACCAATAAATACCTCATCCTACTTTTGTTCTTTATGAAGACATAAATCTTGTCTTCAAGACAAAAGGGATGATCAGAGTCATAGATTCTGTTGTTGCTGTTTTGCTCTATTTTGGGTAAAGTTATACTACTTAAGAGCCACCACCACAAACATAGAAACAATACCCTACTTCCCTGAAACATTTCTATCATCACCTATGTTTCCTTATCATACGATAGTAGATTTGATTATAGGTATGATTATCAATTCTTTGGATGGTGGGACACAATTTAGTGACCAGATAGATGAAAGTTAGAACTCTTTGTTACTTAGTTTCAAATGAGAGGAGATTACCATACAGAGGTCACACAGAGGATTTGTACTGGGTACAAGGTAACAACAAGTTGGAATTCTAGGAGAGGGCTTATGTATGGCAAGTGGGCTTAGATTAGTTAGGTTTGAAGACCTTTCTGGGCTTGGGTATTTTGAATAATTCCACAGGCTCTAAGTCATAAGGGCTTCCCCTCATTGTTTGATACCTGGCCTAGGAACAATGCATACTGGCTTAGAATGTGAGAGCCTAATAAGAGAAGTGGTTGCAGAATACTTTTAATCAGATGTTCAGGAAGACCTGACCAGTCTCTAGGCAGGGTCTCAAAACTAAGTCAAGATTATATTTCAAAAGAACTATTATATTCTACTCTGCCAGTTGTTCCCCGTATGTGTCAGAGTAGAACTGTGCTCCATAGGGCTTTTAGAGACTGATTTTTTGGAAGTAGATTGCCAGGTCTTTCTTGCAAGGTACCTCGGGTGGACTTGCAGCTCCAACCTTTTGTTAGCAGCTGAATGTGTTAACCTTTTGGATCTATTATATTTTACCCCTCACTTACATTCCAGTTATACAATAGAACTTAATTCAAACTAACAGAAAAAAAGAAAATGTAAATATTGGCTCACATAACTGGCTTTAGACACAATTAGATACAGAAGTTCAAATAATTTCACTATTTTTTAGCTTTGCTTATCTGTGTTCTCTGTTCAGCTAAAATTAGCTCTCTTCACAGGGAAGCAGGGGAGCTACTAACAGCCCCTCACCCACACTGTGCTAGCTGGACAAGCACAGGGGAAAGAATAAGACTTTCTCTGCCCAGAAAGTCTCAAAGAAGATAATGATTGGCCAAATTAGATCAAAGGCCCATCTTTAAAACAATAAACATAGTCAAAGTGTGGGATATTCTGATTGGCTACCTTACTCACCTGCCAGTTTGTGGCTGGTCAACCCTAGTTGCATCAATTGCATGGAATGGATTTTCCCACAGGAAAAAGATTTTGCTGCCAGAAGAAGTGAATTCATAGACAAAATCATCAACCATCAAAAATACCAGGTGGTCCTTTATCGTCTCCATTTAACATTAACAGAGACTCAAATAGTCTCCTCCCTCCAGCCATCAGCCTCTCCTGACTTGAGGCACAACTGATACTCTCTTCTCTGACCTCCAGTAGTGTTAACTCTCTAGACCTGCCCTGCCCTATGCAGCTCCATAACTAGATGTGTCACTTATAAGATAGATGACAAGCCCTGAAGGCTGAAATCGTATCTTATTGGTCTTATAAGGAGCTCTGGTGGTGTAGTGCCTAAGGCATTTATTTGACTTCTAACTAGAAGGCTGGCGGTTCAAACCCACCAGCCACTCCTCGAAAGGAAGGTTGGGCAATCTACTTCTGTAGTGATACTGCCTCAGAAACCCATGGAGGGGTCGCTATGAGTAGGATCAGACTTGACGGCAGTGAGTTGGGTTTCATTTTGCCATAACCCTGCTTAGACTCTGGCAAGTACACCTAATTCACACTCCACACTGACTACTGAAATTATAAACCAGAAACCTCTGCTCCCATATCAGTTCATCTCAAATCTCCTTGTTGACTATCTATCCAGAATTAGTCCAATCTGGGTTTTTTTCAGAAAACGGGTTCCCAAACTCAAAGCAGTATGGTAGGTGAGAGATCCTTTTCTCTTGTGGGTCACCTCGAAGAAGAGATCTGTATCTCAGAAATGAGATTGATCTAGGCCCTCAAAATTCTTTCTTTCAAAAGTTAGCTAAGACTTTCCAAACTAGAAAGCTTAGAAGAAATCCCAAAGCAGATTTTAGTCCCTGACACTGATAGAAGAGAAACTGCCATGTAAGAAGAACAAAAAAAAAAGAAGAAGAAGAAGAAAATTCTGCAGCCTAATAATATCCACACCAGCTCTACTTCCTGCTACAGCACTTGGCTTCCACTGGCCCAGCGACCTTGTGCTGAGAAACTAGTCACGTGAAGCTGAAGTTATCAAACATCACCTGCCTGGGTGCATCCTTCTGACTTTTGCCTGTATTTCTATTACACAAATGCCACAAATTCTGTCTTTGCAAGATTGAATTGAAGATTGAGCTGCCTGAAAATCCAAAGAGGGGAGCCTCTCCTTCCTCTCTGCTCCAGTTGGAGACCCAGGGCTGGTCTCCAGCACATCCCTAATATGCACATTCCTATGAGCAGATCTGTGGGAGATTTATGTGTAACCAAGTTCTCGTGCCCGCTGGCCTTTTGAATCAAAGGTGGAGTTATAAACCAAAGAAATTTACTGCAAGATTCTAGTGTGTGCTTGTGAAGCTGAAGCATTTCACTCCTTTTTAATAAGGTTAAAAATAGTTACAAGTGGAGCATTGGAATAAGGGCTTGAAAGAGCTCTGTGGTACATCTGTGACTTGGGCCTGGTCTACGTTTTATAGCCCTGCCTATTAAAAAGCCCAGGCCATAGTTGTTCCTACTCTTCATCCTTACCAGGCATACCAACCACACAGCCTGTGATGCCTTGGCATTTTCAGCCCTGGTGTCTACAGCTTACTTCTATGGGAGTCCATTTTAACTACCTGTTGACATGTTCAACATTGAGGACAGCCATGTGAGGTAGAGAAAGCTTTGGCAAAAGTGGACATTACAAGTATATAGAGATCGATATTTATTAGTGGTTACCAGGGGCGAGCAGGAGAGTAGGGCAAAGGAAGACAATGCTTAGGGGACACTGGACTCCCGCTAAGGGTGTTGGAAAACTTTGGGAATAGTTAATAGCGATGATCAAACAACATGATAAGCTTATGTAATGTAACTGAACTGTACATGTGAAGATTCTTGAAATAACAGATGTTTTCTTGCCTGTTGTTTACCACTATTTAAAAAAGAAAGAAGACAACAAAACTTTACATAGGGTCCAACTTTGGAACGGGTGAAAATAAGTCCACTAAAGGGGAAACTTCATATGGCTCCTACCACCACAATTTTGGCCAAAGGAGGAAGAAAGCAAATTAAACTCATAAAGCCTGAGACCATGAAGAAGAAAATGAGTTAAGGGTAATTGGAATTCTAGGAGAGGAAGACCCTTCCTCAATCTCTGGCCTCAATAAGGGTCACAGTCCATCCACCTACTGAGCAACCTTGTGCACTTCTAACTTGAAAGCAGCAGCAAATGCTCCATACCTCCTTCCACAACTGAAATGGTAATGTGATTATAAAACCCCAGATCAAAGGACCAAAAGGATCCTGGCCAAATGCCAGGGAGAGTCATGGCTCCTGATAGAACTCAATCAGGTCCAATCTGGGTCTGAAATAATAAAGCAATTAACTACGAAGTGACAGAAGCTGGATTTCACAGTGAAAGCAGTGCTAACCATCTACTTAGCATCAGAAGAACAAGACCCCTTGCTTCAGCCACCTGCGGTCACCACCCCACCCCCTACTCTATAACTCCCTTCTCTTTGCAACTCATTGAAAAAGAAACATTAAGCCCAGACCTGCACTAACAGGCAGACAGAGGGTGGGGGCAGTGGACAGACTCCTCATTCAGAGACCTCCAGAGGACACTTTGACTTAGCTCAGGAAAAAAAAAAAAAAAAAAAGAGCTTACTAACTACTCAAAACTTTTCAAAACAAGGCTGTGGCTACTTAGTTAATTGGCAAAGATGAAAGGCGAGGATGTGATTAGAAATGGGAGTGTTATCAAAAATGAAGGAGGAAAAACTCCAAGCAAAAATCTTGGGCTTTATCACTAAAGATTCTCAGAAGAAAGAGTGTCCAAATCATGTAATGTCCTATTTTACAGAATGTATCATGGGCATTAAGCAACACATGACTGTATAATAATAGGATTATTTAAATCTAGCAACCTGCTAAAATGTTATTAGTACCTTTGACTTTCAGCATGTTCCTATCATCCTGACAAATTCTTGACAA
>NW_006921633.1:10179411-10190154 GCF_000298275.1 Orycteropus afer afer
GTCGCTATGAGTCGGGTCTGACTCGATGGCACATAACAACAACAACAACAACAACAAATATACATATACATATATACATATACATATATATATATACACACACACACACACACATATATATACACACACACACATATATATATATATATATACATACACACATACATACATACATCTATACATATATATAAATCCTTGCCAGTTTTCCCTTTAGAGAAAACTGTATATGCAAACCTATATGAAAGGAGCTCTGGTCATGCAATGCCTAAGACATTTTGCTGCTAACCAGAAGGTTGGCAGTTCAAAGCCACCAGCCACTTCACGGAGGGAAGGTGGAGCAATCTACTTCTGTGGAACCCAATGGGGGTCACTATGAGTTGGAATTGACTCAGTGGTAGTGGGTTTGGTTTTTTGTTTATAGAAAGGCTTAGAAAAACAAGATAAATTGGGTATAAAAGCAGCATGCAAAGGTAGGGGCATATGATTGAATTTTGTGGATTACTTTAGTGAGGTACATTCACATCATTGCAATTCAATCTTTGGTCAGTCAATATATAATCCAGTTCTTTCAAATGCATGGAAGAGCCAAGATCTCTTTCAAGTTGGGATGATGACTCTTCTTTAAGGAGGTGCTTGTTTTATCTTATCAACAATAAACATTTTTTAAGGACTATGAACAGACTATTATCCAAAATAGGTACATTCATTGGTCAAGTTAAAAAACAAAAAAGACCTAAATGAAGAAATTACTTTTCCTTTCTAATGAATAGCTTTGAACATGAGTAAAGTCAAACTGATGTACTTCCTATGTTCCCTTCCATAGAAAGACAGAGAAAGGACATGCCCACAGTGTAAACACACACACACACACACACACACACATACATGGTTACCCTGGCTTTTTTATGGTTGCATTTTAAACCAGTGAGATAGGGGTTTATAATGGAAACACTGACAGACACATAACTAGAGCAACATTAGCAAGCACCACCACAATAACCATTTATACTCCTTTTTTGCCTCCAAAATGATTGGCCCAACCAATGAGAACAAAAATGGTTGGCAATCTTAATGACCTTTGAGCATTAGCAGATGGCCTTTTTATGATCACAGATTAGCAGTACACAGTTGTTGGTTAATGACCTATAACAGGTGCTAGTGGTCCTTTTGCACTGTTTTTTGTTGTTGTTCCTTTAAATTCCCAGGATAAGCAAAGATTGATCTCTCGGTGAACCACTAGCTGTCCTTTGTTTCTCTTTTGGCTACCAACGACCAACCAAGGCATTGCCGTGGAGTTGGACCCAACTCATAGTGACCCCTTCCTGGGTTTCCAAGGAGTATCACTACAGAAGTAGATTGCCCAATCTTCCTTCCGAGGAGTGGTTGCTGGGTTTGAACCGCCAGTCTTCTGGTTAGCAGTCAAATGCCTTAGGCACACCGCCAGACCTCCCTTTTTGGCTACAGCACAGCCTATATCCCAGTGATAGGCTCTAAGACAGGACTCAAGCACAGAATGCAACCCAAAGGATGAAACCACCTTGCTCACTCTCTCACCCTCTTTTTGCCACTCCTTAAAAACATTCTACTCTGAATCATAGTATCAAAGTGCTATAGTTGTTGGATCATATGAACCCAGCAGCAAAGGAAAGACCCCTATTTTCAGAGATATCTGACACTATGGATATGACCAACAAAAACACCCAAGAGGTCAGCTAAAGTTAGTTCAATGAATCATATTAGGCAAATCCATCTCACTCCTTCATTGCCGTCATTGACAACACCCAAATAGCTTCATCTGGACTAATATGACTGTATCTGTACCTCACCCCACCCAAGGCTCTCACCTATAGGACCACCTCTCTCTGTGTCCACCTCTCACCTCTCCTACTTGTTCATCCTCAAGAAGAAAAGTATCTGTCTGGAGCTAGAACCCACTGCCTACAAATAACTTTTAATCCATATTTTGATAAATATCTCTTTGGCCTCGTTTATCCCAGCACTGGAGCAACTCAGGAGAGTATCAGGAGACAGAATAATCACCAAATTGGTTTCTGTGCATGTATCTGGTGGGGGGGGGGGGAGAAACCCCCTGCAATTAATCTCAGACACTGACTGGTTCAATGATGCTGAGACTGCAGTCCTCAATGAAGGTAATGTTGGAGCAAGAGCAGAACTCACTGCACTTATAGAGCATCTGAACCAAGGTACCCACTTGACCTGGAGGTTTAAGTTGCTTCCCTGAATTCTAGAATGAAGGCCAGTGGAGATGGAGCTCTGCTTTCTGGGGCAGCAAGCATGTGCCCCCCCCAGAGCCAAGTACATAGTGAAGCCTCTTTAAAAAATTAATGCATTTCAAAAACTAAGTTGAATGTGCATCATTGGAGAACAACTTATTTTTCCAAGGAGATATGTTTTTTTATCTTTTATAAAGTATTGTAAGCTATGTGTCTGTTACAGCTGTCTTACAAAATACAGCTCAGAAAATAACAAACATCTTATTTGAGAAAAAGAGAGAGAGAGCCCCAAAGAGGACACATTTGTCACAAAGTAAATGGAAATATGGGCATTTTAAGGATTTTTTTTTAATGGGTTGAAGGACTTACTCTTAGTTTTGACAGAGTTGTTTATAAAAAAGAAAAAAAACATATTTTCAGCTCTGAAAAGCTGTGTGTTTGTCAACTGTGGGGATATTTGCTGGTGTTTTGGGGCTGACCTCTTAAAGCAGGAGAAGAACAAATGATTGTAGAGAGATCAAATCACGTAGTCACATAAAAGTAGCCACTCTTCTGGCTTATGCCAGTAAAGTATGAATGGATCACGATCCTATAGCCTCTTGCCCATTCCTCCTCCTCTTAAAATGAAGGCTGTGTGCAACCCCACTGAATTCCCTGGGGTGATAGTTCTCTGAATTCGTGGTCAAGTTTCAGGATCTCTTGTCTTCACTCAAGGCTTTGTCTTTGCCCAGCCCCTCGTGCTATGGCTCAGAGGTGTAAAACCAATTAAGAAAATGAATCCCAAGGTGTTGAATCTTCAGATCTGTTGGGCATTTCCCCACCCCCGCCCCCTGCATTTCAAATGTGAGAGAGCAAAAGAGAAAGAGAAGAAAGGGAGCTCACACCTAGCCCACAGGGAACGCTGCTACAAAGAAGACTAAATGTTAGCAGAGAGGAGTAAACGCTGGCACCCTCCAGGTCTAGATGCTGCCTAAATAACAGGGGCTTTATCCTTTCTGTTAGCCATAAATATAACAAGGCGGGATGTACATAATGGCTGAAGGTGAATCTTAAACGAGACTTCAATTCTTGGACATCTTATTGGGAGGAAAGATATATCTCCCCACACCCACCAGCTCCTTAACAATCAAACAGAAGCAGATCAATTTCCACCTAGACTCTGCTGCCAGAGAGCCCTCATTTTAAATTACTAATATATAAATATCCCTTCCTGGCCCCAGTCATATCCAGGCCTTATCTTTGGATCACGCATAGTTACAAAGATAAAATGAAAAACCCATTACTAATTAGACTGTTAAATTAAACTGCTTTAACTTTATTTTATGAGAGGCATAAAGTCCATAAAAGAGAAGATGCAGAGTGGTACCAATGACCTTTCACAGTGACTTGTGGCCCACTCTGACGGTTTCGTGAACCACTTGCCTGAGAACGGCTGGATTCTTTTAACACCTCCTATTCCCTTTCTACCACTTCTAAACCTGAAGGATTTATTTTTAACAGTCCCTCACCCACATAATGACTTTAAAATTCCTTAGGTTCATACCTTAAAATATAGCTGGGAATTAAGAAATAATGTCAATTAACAGTTGAAGCTCAGAGGCACTAATGGAGTTAGCTATCACTTTCTTCTGGAAAGCTGTCCAGAGTACATAGGAGAATCTAACCATCCTCACGTTTCTGTGTGCCAGTGCCAGGGTAGGCAAACTACAGCTCAAACGCAAAGGACCAAAATGCAGCCTGTTACCTGTTTCTGTAAGACCACCACCTAAGAATAGTTTTCACATGGGTTCAGAAAATCCAAAGAATTATTTTTCTTTATACATGAAAGTTATATAAAATTCAAATTTCAGTGTCCATAAATAAAGTTTTGCTGAAATATAGCCACCCTCATTCATTTATGTATTGTCTACGGCTGCTTTCTTGCTATAATAGCAGCCTATTATAAAATCCTAAAAAACGTACTATCTGGCCATTTATAGAAAAAATATGCGAAGCAGGGCTTTGTAAGTTGCTTTCCTATAAGCACAGACACAAGGAAATTGGGTGCCACTTGCACAAGTGAGATGCTTTGAATGTCAGAGAAAGTGTAGAATATTTAGTTCTGTTAAAAGTGAGTGACTCTGTCAATATGAGTGTAGAAGAGATCTCAGCAGTACCCCCCAAAGCTAAGATATTGGAGTAAATCTGTTCCCACATCTGACATTATCTTATTTTGCATTATTATATAAGTTGTTAACTTTGATACCATTATATATTTGTACAGTAGAGCCAAGTAACTGTTAGGTTTCCCAGCTCATTGGCTATTATCAGATGTTCAGCTGTGTGTACTAGCATTGGTGAAGCCTTGCTTGTAGCACCTCTGAGAAAGGTTGACTACCCATTGGTTACATGGATTTTATCTTCCATGATATTTCTATTTTATGAGATTTTTTTTTTTTAGGCTCTGGAATTTGCTCTAGGACAACTCACATTCATAATGATTATTTCCCTCTCTAGTTTGTGCCTTTATCAGGAAGACACATGTGGGTCTTGAGATCTATGTCTGATCCGGATTTCTGCCTCTAACATATATTACCTGTGTCAAATATTTATTTTTCTTAAATTTCTTTTTTGTTTTGTTGTTGTTGTTGTTGTTAAGTGCCATCGAGTCGTTTTCGACTCACAGCGACCCCATTCACAGCAGAACGAAACACTGCCCGATCCCGCGCCAGCCCCACAATCCCTGCTATACTTGAGCCCATCATCGCAGCCACCGTGTCAATCCATCTCGTTGAAGGCCTCCCTCTCTTTCGTCGACCCTCCACCCTACCAATCATGACATCCTTCTCCAGGGAATGGTCCCTTCTGACAACATGACCAAAATAGGTGAGACGAAGTCTGGCCATTCTTGCTTCCAAGGAGCATTCTGGCTGCACTTCCTCTAGGACAGATCTGTTAGTTCTTTTTGCAGTCCATGGTACTTTCAGCATTCTTTGCCAGCACCACAACTCAAAAGCATCAACTCTTCTTCGGTCTTCCTTATTCATTGTCCAGCTCTCACATCCATACGAGGCAATTGGAAATAACATGGCTTGTGTCAGGCGCACCTTAGTCCTCAATGAGATATCCTTGCTCCTCAGCACTTGAAACAGTTCCTTCGCAGTTGACTTTCCCAATGCTACACGTCGTCTAATGTCCTGACTGCTGCTTCTGTTGGCATCGATTGTAGAACCAAGCAACGTGAATTCTTTGACAACCTCAATCTTCTCTCCATTTATTGTGATGCTGCTCATTGGTCCAGTTGTGAGGATTTTTGTTTTCTTTATATTGAGACGTAATCCATACTGCAGCCTGTATTCTTCAACCTTCATCAGTAGGTGCCTTAAGTCATCCTCACTTTCAGCAAGCCCCAGGCTTACAGGCGAGGAGAGACAACTCAGGGATGCCTGAAGTAGCAAGCAGGAAGAGCAGGAGAAAGGGGTTTAAAAGCCAGGAAGCCAGAGAAAAGAGCAGTCAGCCGAAGGGATTAGGTGAGGAGAGGCAACTCAGGCCCACCCAGAGTAGCAGGCCGGAAGAGCAGGAAGAAGGGGATAAAAAGCCAGGAACCCGGACAGAGGAGCAGTCAGCCCCAGGGAGAACTCAGGGATGCACAAAACAGCAGGGCAGAAGAGCAGGAGAAAGGGGATTAAAAGCCAGGAAGCCAGACAGAGGTACAGTCAGCCACAGGGACCCAGTTGGGGGTGATACGAGAGGTCTCCAACAGCAAGACAAACTTGTCTGTCGGTTTGTCCTACTGAGGTGACATGTAGACTTGAGTTTTGGGCTGAGCCTCTGGTGTTTAAAACCCAGCAAAATGCACCTGGTGCACAGGTAACAGCCCAGCTTATAGACCAAGACAGACTAGGAAGAAGGAAGAGGCCGTCCACTTCTGAAAGAATTGGCCAGGGAAAACCTTATGAATTTTTGTTTTAGTATCTGTTTATTTTCCTCCCTTCTTCCCTTCCTGTCTTTCTCTTTCTCTCTAAGCAGACATTTTGTAATCTAATAGTCCTGCCATTCAATCTCACTGTTGTCCCCAGTACTTGTGTTTCCTTGGGCAAGTCTAATAGCCTTCCTGAGACTATTTCCTCACCTTCAAAATGGAGATAAGAGTAATCATCTCCAATAAATTTGAGCCTCTTAGCAGAAAGTCAGTCATACTGTACATTCTCAATAAATGGCTACTAAATAAATTGATGAATATAGATAGAGATGCATGTATAATATAGATAAAGATATATGTTTTTATTTCACCAAGGAGCAACAAACATAGATGTGACCAAACTCTAGGTCATGATATGACATATTAGAAAGTATTTTGTCATATCTGGCACAAAATATTCTGGTTGTATTGACCCAAAACCTAAACCAGAGAAAAGAAAATACTAACAAAGAGAGAGAGAGAGAAAGAGAGAGAAATAAAAAAGAATATATACTTGAGAAGAAGCAAAATGGAGGGTAAAGTTAGTCAGAGAGAGTGCCTTAAAGAAAGAAGAATGTTTGCAGTATTAATTGATAGAAATAAAGTAGATAAATGTTTATACAGGGAGGAAAACTAGTGTGATGAATCAGAGGGGTCATGGTGAGGTGTAACACAAAGTAGTGGCACAGTTGAAGGAGCCAGACTTAGACATCAGACAGACCAGGGTTCCGATTTTAATTCCTTCACTTACTAGCTGCATAAACTTGGGAATATTATTTAGCCACTCTAAAATTAATTAATAAAGAAACAATAAAATTTATCTCACCACATTACTAGCAAGCACAAATGTTAAAAATTTATTGCAATTATTATAGTGTCATTGTTTCATTTAATTCTAGAGCATTGTTATATGTGTTATTAGAGAGCTTTGCATTAAAATGGGAGCTTTCAGCTTTGACTCACTGTAAGTTCATTGTCCTTCCAAAGGAGGACTTACCATATAAATGTTAGCCATCCTCAGGGTTTTGTCCTTGACCTTGCTCTCATCTCAGAGTTGACTGACTTTCCTTGGGTGATATCAGCTGATTCAATCTATACTGATCCTGTACAAAAGGTTAGCTACCCAGACAAACTCCTGGGAGTCAGTAATGACTCCTGTTCATCCTTCACCAACCTCTTGACTTCCCAAATAGTCAAACAATTCTCCTGTCAATTCTGCCTCCTTAATAGTTTTGGATTTATTCCGTTTTTCTTCATCCTCTCTGTCACTGATTTAGTTCAAGTCATCATCTCTCCCCTCATCTATAACTCCCATCCCCACCCTGTTGCAGTCATTCTCCATGCTGCTGGAAGATCAGTCTCCCTGGAAAAAAAAATAAAAAATTCAGTCATACCAGTGGAATGGTTTTCCACTGCCTTCAGGAAAAAGTCAAAATTCTACAGTAACTAACAAATTGTCCCTTTCCATATGCAGCAGGTTTTTCACAAATATGTGTGTACCCATACACTCAACACACATACATACATACACTTATGCAACATACATACATACGAACACATTGAGTTTACTGATGTGCTTACTATTCCCAAATATTCCCTGTTCTCTCTCTCCCTGTCCCTTGCTGCTCTAACTAAAACACTCTTTGCTACCCTCCTTAACCTCACTAATTCTCACACATCCATCAGAAAGAACTCAGTGTGGAGGTCACTGCTCTGGGAGAACTTCCCCTAACAAATTCCTCCACCTTCAGTGCTGAGTTGAGTGCCCCAACCAGAAATCCCACCTTCATTTGTGTAAATTATACTGAAACAAGTGTTAGTTTATCTATATTCTTTCTACCCTCATTAATCTATTTATTCTCTGAGGCCTGAGGCCAAGTTCCTCATCTTTATATCTCTGGAAAAAATGTACCAAATATGTAGAAGTTTCCATAACTGATAGGTGGGTAATGAATGGATGGATGGATGAGTGATTTAAGTTCAGAGCTAGGTGAATCTATTTGAGAGTTCTCAGCTTAGGTGTTGACTGTGGCCTTGAGAGTCTGCTTTTGAGAAGAATTACAATAGAAAATAAAGAAAACTTAGGTTAGAGCTTTGGCAGATGACATAGAACAGCGAGAAGACGATTCATTCACAAAGAGTATAAAGAACTGTCAGGGAGGCACTGAAATGGTTCTCAGATGTGATGCCACAATGTAAGCAGATACAGTCTTCTGTAACACAGAGAACATTTTAAGAAACATGCATACTCTTTGACTTGTTAACCTAGTAAGGGAATAATTATAGGAGTGAAAAACAGAATCAATCTAAATATCTACCTGGAGAGAAAAGTTAAGTAAATCATAATGTATCCATGGAATAGAATATTATTCATCACATGTTTATTATAATTATAATGAACATGTGATACATGTGTTTAATTGCTCATAATATGACATTCGATGGAAAAACCTGAACAGTGCTGCAATATGGCAATCAAAAGGAGAGAGACTGCTGGGGAGAGGGGGCTTCTCTGTAGTAATAAGATTGAGAGGTCAAGGAAAATGTGGACAGGTGATTGGCTGCTATATATACTCTCTAGACTGTCCTCACTGTTTCACAGTAGTTACCTGTGTGTCATTATCTGCCCTTCTCCTTGGAGCATAAGCCTTCTGAGAGAAATCACCTGCCATATTCCTGCCCACAACAATCCCTGGCAGTATGATCTCAACAACACCATACTGCGCTCATGTCATTCTGGAATTCACAGTCACCTCTGCTGGTTGTTGCTCACTCCCTATTTCTGAAACAGGGTTATCATTACTTCCATTTTCAAAGTCACAGAGGGGTTAAGCAATTTATTCCCTTAGTCACAGAACAAAGTGTCATTCCATCCAGAGTCCCAGCTTATGTCTGGTTAACTGAGCTATTCTTTTTATCTATTTACTTAGTAAACCTGGTTGATTGTTTGATGTGCTATATATATACAATCACCACTATCTCTTCTTTATTTTTCCTTTAGATGTGTCATTTAGAGTCCTTGTGTTGAGAAAATGGTTAATGCTAACAGAAAGATTGGAGATTTGAGTCTACCCAGAGATGTCGCTGAAGAAAAGCCTGGCTTCACTTCAGAAAAACCAGCCACTGAAAACACAGTTCTACTCCGACACACATGGGGTTTCCATGAGTTGGAATCGATAGCACATAGTAGGAGTAATAGTAATAGGAGCAGTAGTTGTACATGTTAACTATGCTATTACCAGTTGTCTGTTTCCCTAGAGGGTAGAAGCTGTGGCCTTTGTTTTGTTTTCATGTTTTAACTTTTTCAATGTGCCAAATTGATTGTCACACCTTTATCAATTGTTTGAAGATGACAGTACTTCTTGAAATGATATTGGAGATGACTCCTTTACACAGTTCCTCCTGGAAGGTATTAACCCTTTAAAGTCCAATTTTAAGAAATATTAGGAAGGCCAATGACTGTGAATCATGGAATGGAAAAGGTGCCCCACTGCCCACTAGTCAGAGGGGACAGGAGATGCTAAGTAAGAGGAGCAGTTATCACTGAAATAAAAGGCATCTTAAATATGTATGTCATGAAATAAAGGGTGAAAATTGTAGACCTCCTGGGAGGAAATACCCCAGTGACTATTTTCTTCAGTGTATAGTATGGGGGAACAGAGCAGTAGGGCAGCCAAGGTCTGAAAGCCAAAAGTTCCCCATCTTCCCATTTTACTGATAGATAAGCTGAGGCATGGTATGATGAGAAAGCACCTTACAGTCACAGAGCCTAACTGGAATCTGGACACCACTACTACTCATGTATAACTTTGCTCCACCCCATGCTATAAAGTAGGGTTGATAAGCCCAAAGAGAAAACGGGCACCATTTACTTGGTGACTAAACTGCCCTTTCCCAAAGATTGGTGAAGAAAGACTTAATTTTCCCTCTGAGGACACTCACTCAGAGGTGTTTTAATTGTGCTTACGAAGTCAGTTTAATCTTCAGCCTTCTGTTTAATCATATGAGGACATCATCTAAGTGTCATCACCTACCAAAATAAAAAACTAAACTCACTGCTATTGAGTTGACTCTGACTCATAGCGACCCCTCGTTGTATTTCCAAGCTGGTATCACTATGGAAGTAGATTACCCAATCTTCCTCTGAAGAACAGCTATCTACTTCCCTAGTGTCCTCAGAGGGAAAATTAAGTCAATCTTTGGGAAAAGACAGTTTAGTCCCCAAGTAAATATTGCCCATTTTTCTCTGGGGCAGTCCAGATCTTAAATAATTAGAATGTACTAAGGAAGAAAAGAAAAAGAGTTGGGAATATAGAAGAAACTACAGAAGCCCCAGGCTTACAGGTGAGGAGAGACAACTCAGGGATGCCCGAAGTAGCAAGCGGGAAGATCAGGAGAAAGGGGTTTAAAAGCCAGGAAGCCAGAGAAAAGAGCAGTCAGCCGAAGGGATTAGGTGAGGAGAGGCAACTCAGGCCCACCCAGAGTAGCAGGCCGGAAGAGCAGGAAGAAGGGGATAAAAAGCCAGGAACCCGGACAGAGGAGCAGTCAGCCCCAGGGACAACTCAGGGA
>NW_006921633.1:10190254-10234430 GCF_000298275.1 Orycteropus afer afer
ACATGGTGGCTGCGATGATGGGCTCAAGTATAGCAGGGATTGTGGGGCTGGCGCAGTTTCGGGCAGTGTTTCATTCTGCTGTGCATGGGGTCGCTATGAGTCGAAAACGACTCGACGGCACTTAACAACAATGGAAGGATACCTGTGCTTTCAGGATTTAGTTGGAAAGATAAAACAAGTTGCATATGAAATTTTCCATGGTACGCAACTGCTTCTATTTGTACTACTCACTAAATTTGATTCCCCAGGATCTTACACAAATTCACTTTCTCTCACACTGTGCATCCTTTTCAGGGGTACCTCTCTCCATTTGACATTTTCTCCTTGTGAATCTCTTATAACCTTACTGTAATAAGACAGACTTTATTCCATGAGTCCCAAGACCCAAAATGAAGACATCTTTGGCATTTGAAGTAGCTTCATTTCTAAGAATGGAATACTTTATTATCTCCAGGTGTGTTCCAAATCTTCCTTTTTAGAAAAAAAAACTAAAACTTCTCAAGATTGCAAAGGCAAGGAGTGCCAAAGGACCTATTCCTACAAAGCTCTGTGTATTGCCAACATGATGCCCACATACTGAACTTAGTTTTCGAACAAATTAAGAGGCCACTGCAGGCACACTTTTGTGGGTTTTGATGGTCTTTATTGGGAGTGCATGACAATTTGAAAATCCAATGAGAACTTTTCTCGCAACTCGAGGTGGTTGTGTCTCAACCACACTAATACATTTGTATGAAACATGAAAACAATTAACAATGTATATGTAGGCACTGCATAGATGCAACCTGTTTTTCTATGTGTGCTTTTTTATTCATACACACAAGTGTATATAAGTAGGAGTGAAAAAGAGAGAGAAGAGAGAGGAAGAGAGACAGAGAAAGATGGACATTACTAGGGTGAAAGATTTCAGCCTAGGAAACCCTACAGTGCAGTTCTACTTTGTCCAATAAGGCTGCTATGAGCTGGAATCATTTTGATGACACACAACAACAGAAATAACAACAACAGAGAATATCTAACCTTTTTTTCCCTTCTATAATTCAAGAGTTTTCCTTGATTTGCTGGTATCCCATTCTCTTGTTGCATGGCAGACTCTTGGGTCTCCAAACGATGCATTTTCAATGTGGGTGGTAGACCATCAACAGCTTTGTAAGCAGTAACAACAGCCCTGTCGCCTGCCTGTATTGTATTGCTAAGCAACACTTGGCAACCTTTTGCCCATGGCGTTACTTCCTTTTGAAGCATCCCAGTAGCATAGTCTCTCTCTCTCTCTCTCTCTCTCTCCCTCTCTCTCTCTTTCTCTCTGTCTAATGGCTTTGTTTGATACATTTGAGGTGTTGGCATGGCTGAAAGCATTCCCAGAGAAGATGCTCATTGAACTGTCAGAGGGTTAATGATTGACACTGGGCACAAGTGCTTTTTGTGTAAGGGCTTTGGCAGGTCATCATTGGATTATTTCCTGATAAATTCCATCCAAATCTACCCAATGTGTAACTAAGGAATGTGCCAACCTGATCTAGAGCCCTAGGCGATCTTCAGTATCTCTCATTGGCAGCTTCTGGCTTGTTCAGCCATTCCTTTGTGAGGCTCCAGGACATTGACTAAAAACAGTGGTTTTTGTACTAGTCATGATTAGGAGAGCATGGCATTTTTTTCCATACAAAAAGAGCTCACATTAGGTGTCCATTCTTCTGTCATCTCAATTTTTGGTACAGATTCCTGTAAAAGTTGAGACTTTTGAAAATAAGGACACACCAGCAAATATCAAATCACCCAAAAAGTATTTTAATGGCTGTGAGCTAGTGAATGCAAACTAAAATTATAATATCATAAGGCAGGCCTATAGATCTTACTATGTTTTCTAAAACAACCCAGTGGTGGTTTCAATTGTATGATATGACTTGTGATACATTTAAATGATAACATGGACATAAATGTTCTTTGCACTTGGTTTGCAAATGAGTGAATGCCTGTACAGAAGCACTTATTCACCTGAGGATCTCAGTTAAATGGCTGAGCTCTCTGAGCTCTTTATTCATATAATGGGGTTCTAACACCTGTATATCATAGGATTGCTATGACAATCAAATGGAATAACGTTAGAGAATATGCTTTATAAAGGACTATTTTGTTGTTATGTGCCGTCAAGTCAGACCCAACTCATAGCAACCCCTCCTTGGGTTTCTGAGGCGGTATCACTATAGAAGTAGATGGCCCAACCTACCTTCCAAGGAATGGGTGGTGGGTTTGAACCACCAGCCTTCTGGTTAGCAGTCAAGTGCCTTAGGCACTACACTACCAGAGCAGGAACTAAATAATGAGCTCTGGTGGTGTAGTGGTTAAGGTATTTGGCTGCTAACCAAAATGTCAGTGGTTCAAACCCACCAGTTGCTCCATTGAAGAAAGATGTGGTAGTCTGCTTCCATAAAGATTTACAACCTTGGAAACCCACTAAGGGTTGCTGTGAGTCAGAATCAACTCGATGGCAGTGAGTATAGGGACTCAATGAATGTCTATCATCATAATTATTGTCATCTTCAAAAGATTACTTTCAAGCATGTATTACTGATTCCAAACTTTTTTTAAAAAAAATTCTTAATTATCACTGCCATAATATGAACTGATTTTTATATTTAGGCACCCTCTGAGGTACCTAAAAAGAAAAAATTGATAGGTGACCCTAAAGTTAATAAATTAGAATTTGGTTCTCTAAAGTGCATGTTAAACTTATGGTTGTTTTGATTCAAGTAATGTAAAAAGATCAAATGGCTTCACACTTCCACTTCATATTAGGAACCATTTTATATACCACCAATTTTCCAGGGTCTACCTTTTTTCCACTTCTCTGTTATGGTAGGCATTCGGCACTTACATTGATACCTTCTAGTTACTGAACTGTCAGAACATTTCTTATTAATGTATATACTACTGGATTACTCTACATTGTCCCAAGTCAAGTAGAGTGAATTCAGTAACACAGTGGAAGGAGGATGGTGAAATAACTCAGGACACCAGTTTTTCTCTTCTTTCTTCCCTTTTTTTCCCCTTTGTTTTCTATCCTCTTCCTTTTCTGTTTTTTTTTTTTTTTTTCTTTTCTGTCCTTGGGAGTTCTGGTGGTATACTGCCTAAGGCATTTGACTGCTAACCAAAAGGCTGGTGGTTCAAACCCACCAGCCACTCCTGGGAAGGAAGGTTGGGCAATCTACTCCGTAGTGATACCACCTCGGAAACCCAAGGAGGGGTCTCTATGAGTCGGATCTGATGCCACAACACTAAGTTTGGTTTGTTTTTTTCTGTCCTTTTCTTTTCTTTCTTGTTTTTCTTTTTATGTTCATGATTACAAATATTTAACTCTACGAGTTTTCAAAAACCATTGTTTAGCATCATTTAGAAATGAGATTTGGATCATGAAACTCTATTGGTTGAGCCCCAGGAGTTTCAGATCCTTAACTGTTTAAGATATACTTCCTTACTTATCTCCTGTGTAATTAAATGATATTTATTTCTTGTGGGGAGTCTCTGGGTGGTACACATGGTTAATCCACTTGGTTGCTCACCTAAAGGATGGAGATTCAAGTCCCAAAGGCACCTTGGGAGAAAGGCCTAGTGATCTACTTCCAAAAAAGCAGCCATTGAAAACTCTATGGAGCACAATTCTACTCTGACCCATGGGGTTACCGTTAGTCACAGTTGACTCGATAGTAAGTTTTTCTTATTGTTGATACTGTTGTTACTCATATTATTATTATTTTAAAAAAAATTTCTGGTAGAGATGATATGGAGAGAATTGTCTACTTTCAAAAATATTAAGGGTGAGAAAACAATGTGTATTAGGTATCTACTCCAACAATAAACATGTTTTAAATTTGCCTCATGTAGTAAAGCATTTTGACATTTGTCAAATGTGTATTGAGTATTTGTTATGTGCCTGGCATTGTGCTGGCACCAGAGCTAGGAGTACAGTGAGGCAAAAGAGACATCAAGGCGCAAAATTTAAGAAGGTACCCGTTCATAAGACCTCAAGGAATTGGTTTCACTCATTTCACCCTAGTCCTAGCCTGAGGCCAGCACTGAGATATAAAAGTGAAAAGCCATGGTGTTGACCTTCAAGGAATCATCCATAAAGGAAGCCATCCTCTAAAGGATTAAAATCTAAGTAAAATAACAAGATAAGTAATAGACATATGCACAAGGCACTGTGTTTGATGAAATGATACTACTGACTAGTTTCAATGTGAATGAGAATAAATGGAAATAGAAAAAATTATGAGAATATGTTATGCTTTAAGCATCTGATATAAAATGGATAAAGTTAAGAGAGTGAAGATAGCATTATGCTTCCAAACATTCAGAGGTAAGTGCATATGGCAGTATGTGTGTGTGTGTGTGTGCTGGGGGGCTCATATTTTAGGTCAGTCCTTGGTGTTGGTGACTCTAGACCCACACTGGGTAAATATAAAGAATATACAATGATAACTATTCCAAATCTGTCCTCACCACATCCACAGAAACTCATTGTCTAGGTGTTACTACTGATCTCTGAGCCTGTCCTTAGATTATGAAGCATGCTTCAGCAAAGTTAAAAGTCCGCACCATATCTGCCATCCCTCAGAACTTTCTTCTGAAAATCATCCCTATTCTTTTTGTAATGAGAAAATAGAAATATAAAAGAACAGTGTTAGATTTTCCTTATTTAAAAATTTAAAAGGAAAGAAAGAAATGTTGTTTATTATTGTGGATATTTCCAAAAAGGTAACTAAAACTTTATGGTGGCTTTGTTATGGTAGTAAAACTATAAATTAATTGCCAGTATCTGTTTTAAAACCTCTTCTGCATATAAGCAGTAAAATGAGGCACACACTGGAAATGCTGATGATTTTAAACTTCAGACTTTCTTTTAAAGTAATAACTTTAATTCAGTTCTTTCTGGTATAAACTTTTTCATCCCATTATGTCAAAAATCGTATTATCCATCCATTTGTCTGTCAGAACGTCTCCCTGTGGGCCGATAGACTCCTGGCTTCTCTCTACTCTAAACCTCCCCATTACATTCTGCTATCAAGAGTCACAATTTTCCACGAAAGTCTCTGGTGACTTTTGACAATGTTTTACAGAGAACTAGACCAGGAAGCTCAGAGTTAAAGGAAATCTTCCATTCTGGCAATGAATATGTAATAGGCATTATACTGTGCAGTATTCCAAAAAATGTAAGGTTCATTAAGTCTTTCTAAAGCAGGGACTTGCATGTAGCTTTGAAGGAACCTGTCTTCACAATGGCATTAGCAAATGGCACTTTGGGGCAGAGAATATTAATATTGCACATTAAGGAACAAATTTGTTTAAATGCTGTATGGCTATATGTAGATGTTGATGATCCAGAAATAAATAAAAAGTGAATAGTTGTCCAACTTTGTATGTAAATTTCCTTTTTTCTTATATACATAAGAATGCTTTTTGCTCTTAAATTCCTTCATATTAACAAACAGGAGTGTAACTAATATATAAACTAAAGTCATTCTCTTTAATGAGAATGCTAAATATTTTAAAGAAATGCACGGCTGTGAAATATTGTCAAGGGCATTTTTATACTTAAGTTTAAGAACGCTTATGACTTAACTGTTGAATTATTTAACATATTCAGCCTGGAAGCACTATTTATGTATGTTTTTTAATGTTCATACTTATGTTGGCTTTTCTTTGCTAAGGATTTAGGACCTTTGATTTCTGTTTATAAAATTTACATTTTTAATCTCCTACTTCAATGTATTTCCCATTTGACAGTGGCAACAATATCCAGAAGGAAGGGGGAAAAAAGGAAAAAACCTCCTGAAGCCTGAAACCAAGGCTATACATGAGAAAAACTCAAGTTACACTGGCAAAAGAATAAAGTCAACTTTTGAGAACAAAAAAATAAAAGTCCTATTCAATGAACCACCTGTATAACTAAAATAATAGGTATAGAAATATGCATCTGGTTTCCAAGCTTTTCCCAAGGAAGCCTTCAATAGACAGGGAGATGAGTCGCCTTGTGCAATAATGTAATCCTATATAATCAACATTCGCTACTTTGAGTTGTCAGCTTCTATTTTTCACCTAGGTATTGTTTTGCAATTATTGCCTAGCCACAGATTTATCAGAGCAACATAAAAACAAAATTTCTCTCATTTTTCTTCAATTAACATTGATTTATATTTCTTAAATGTGGGAGGATTCCTCAAAGATAATGAGTAGGACCCCCATCAACACAGTTCAGGAAATGGAAACTGACAATCAAAGGTATGGTGAAGGCAAGTTTTATTTGAGCTGTTCCCATTAAATTCTACTCATGTGATTAACAACATAAAAATAGTCCAGGTGACTTGAGATGGAAATGTATGTAAAGTTTAATTGAAGTATTTGTGTTTCAATATAAGAACTACATTTTGGGGAAAAGAATGGAAAACTTTTAAGACTGGTACATTTTTGTCTACTGATGTATATGTATGTATGTTTGTATGTATGTGGGAGCTCTGGTAGCATAGTGCCTAAGGCACTTGACTGCTAACCAGAAGGCTAGTGGTTCAAACCCACCAGCCACTCCTCGGAAGGAAGATGGGGTAATCTACTTACCTAAAGATTTACCACCTTGGAAACCAAATTATGATCACTATGAGTCAGATTCGACTCATGTATATATACTAAATCCAATGCCATCAAGTTTATTTTGATTCATAGTGACCCTATAGGGCAGAGTAGAACTACCTCACATGGTTTTCAAGGCTGAAATCTTTACTGAAGCAAACTGCGGCATCTTTCTTCTACAGAGCAGCAGGTGGGTTTAAACTGCTAACCTATACCACCAGGGTTCCATAGATATTGAAGTTATGCTGCCCCAATACATATTCCAATATTACAATATTTTTGAGCCAAAATTGTCTTTTGCTCTTAGTCTAAAAGGCACAATTATGAGGCTTATAAGGGATGGGCCCTTAGTCATGGCATAGTCTGGGAAGAACTGAAGTCTTCTATGGCTTGTTTAAACCATTAGAGGTCTTCCTGACATTGATTTTCTTTAATTTAGTCCAATGCTCCCTAAGATGTGTTGATGAAGTTATTCAGTTTACTTCAGAAAAGGGTACCCCAACCAAATGAGCTTTGAATACACTGAATTAAACGTAATTAAATAAGACTTCTCAGAGTTTTAAAGATATGACTGTGTTTTGTGAATCCTCAAGGGGGGAAAATATTATCTCCTCTTTTCCAAACATTTGACCACAAATGTCAGTTTCCTTTTTTTTTTTCCCCTCAGATCATCTCCCAGCTAGTGTTCTACATAACACATGTTGGGAAGCAATGACTTTTGTCAATAAACATTTACTGAACTTAGCTTATAGGCCAAGTTCTGAGCTGAGAGTTCATTGCTTCAGAGAAATAAGATTCATTATCAGCTACATTGTGGGAAGAGACCTTGAGAAATTCATGCTTAGGTCCCTACTTGTGACAGTATCTAGCATATATGTATGCATAATCAACAGATATTGAATAACTGAGTCAAGCATTTTAATGATTTATACCTGAGTGCACTTGGACAGAGGATTACCTTCATTTTTGTTTTAATATTTATTTCATATTCTAAGGAGATAGTAACACAATATTCCCTTAAGTATTACTGCCACCCAATCTCTCTAACATTGTGCAAAAGGGGAGAAACTAAAAGAAAAGAAGTGATTGAATTAAATGAAATATTAAAAGGGATCAAAATATATTTGTGACCATATAATGACCATTGTTACTGACTTACCATTACCAGCTGTGATAGGGATTTATACTGATAATAACTTTCTATATTCCATCCCCCACTCGGTTCCCCCAAAACACATACACACAAAAACATAATAACTATCACAGAAAGGCATAAAGGGGTCTAGGTAATGTTTTGTAATTTACCAGATCACAGAGCTTTACTCTATGTAAAGCTAAGTTGTCATACAAGGACTTCATGCATTAAATGCCTTATGTAAGTATGTATCAGACATTGTCTCCATACTTCAAAATTGACATTATCAACTATTGTTAAGTTTAATGCATACTCTTTTTCTTACAGCTACTTGCCATGTGCTTATAAAATACATCCCTTTGTCAATTTAAATCAATTATATTTTGGGAGTACACTGAGAATACTGAGACAGCTTGGGATACCTGGATTTGGCATTGTCTAAGATAACAAATGAGTCTTCAGATCAAAATTGCTGTTTAGCTACAAACACTGGGCATGAGAATATTTAAGTATATAAGGACATTTCTTTTCATTTATTGTTCTTTTCCCTCAAATATTGGAGATAGTTTAGGTAGAGTTGCAAGAATTGCGCTTTGGCTTGATTCTACCACCAACATACCATTTCTTAGAAAAATGTTACCAAAGATAAAGAATTCGTTGACTCCTCAAGAAGTATGCAGGAGTAAACAGCACATGAAAACTTCACAGGAGTACAAAAAGCAATTTGGACATGCAAATCTAGTGGGTGATATGCAGCTGGGCCACAGTCATTTCCAGTTCTTCACAGCAGAACATTTTCCACCATGATCCCAGAACCTAATGAGCTGACTAAATAGTTTACCTAGACAGATATGGCTTGCAGCTACCAGTAGGTTAAGCATCCAAGTTCCAGAGTTTCAGAAAAATGTAGATGTTTTCCTATAGTTGGGCCTGGGAGTTGAGTCTGGAGATTAGCTAAGGCAAGAAAAATCCCATAGCACAGGATCTAGATTTGGATGAGTTGAATTGTATCCTCAAAAAAATGTGGTCAAGTCCTAACCGTTATAGCTGTGAATATTACCTTATTTGGAAATAGCATTCTTTTCAGCTGTCATTATGTTAACATGAGGTTATACTGGGACTGGACAGGCTCTAACCCAATGTCACTGCTGTCCTTATTAAACACTAAAGAAAGAGAGAGCAAGAGACACAGGGGTAAGATGACCATGTGAAGACAGAAGTAGAGATTGAAGTTACACTGCCAACAAGCCATGGAATGCCTGGTTTTAGTGTTACATGCTACCAAAAACTTGAATAGACAAGAAAAGATCTTCTAAAGTCTTCAGAGAGAGCATGAGCTTGCTGTTACCTTGATTTTGGATTTCTAACCTCCAGAACTGTGCAAAAAAATTTCTGTTGTTTGACACCACCCAATTTAAGATAATTTGTTACATCAACTCTAAGAAACTAATACACTATGTACTAAAATAAGCATAAATAAGTATTATAAAAAAGAAAAGATGCTATCAAGGATGTCAACAGGAACTTTTGCTTCCCATCCACTGAGCTATAAGTGACTTGAGAGCAGACACTGTCTCAGCCTGTTAAGTCTTGCCATGAGGTAAGTCAATGTCTAGCCATGATGGTAACTCAATAAATGTAGGAGAACTTCATTGAATTTCTTTTAGTTGACTTCTCACTCTCATGGTGGTAAAGACCAAGGTGGAAAACTGTAACTACTTCTTACTCTTTGGACTTCTCCAGATAGAGGACAAATTAAATATTCAAACACTAAATGGAGAGAACATCACAGTGGTACTTTCTGAAAATTGGAGCATAGCTTCTTCCTTTGATTACTCATTATCTGAGATGTAAGATTATCTATTAACCAATAAGTCAGTTCAATCTACCTATAAGCCAATGACAGTCATAACAGTGCCACCAAGATACCTGAGATTCCAAGGAGTTTTTGGAATGAATTAAGGAATAATCAAAATATTCATTTTAATTTTAATGTTAAATACTTTTTTTGGCAGTCCTGGTGCCAATCTGTGATGGGATAGTCTAGTCCCAGGATGACCAAACACTAAAAATTAGATAGGCCAGTGGAGTCAGGCAACTCAGGAGCATACAATGAAGGATAAATTCACCAAGCTTGGCATCAGACATTATCAAGGTCCTACAGTGGAACAGCAATACTACAAGGTTATTTGCCAGGTCCAGTCCAACAGTCAACAATAGGTGGAGACTAACTGGTGGTATATTGGCATTAGGAGGGTGTACAAATGGATATTCCAGTGGATATGTAAAAAACAGTGATATAGTCATTCTGACAGCAAACTATAGAACATGGTGCAGACAAGGAAGGATTTATTCTTGCAGCAAGAAGTAAAATGCAGACACCAATTTCCAATAGAGCCAGAAAAATTGTTTTAGGCAACTGGATTGAAGGTGGTAAAAAAGGGGTCCTTAATGTGGTCCTTAATTACTAGCACAAAAACACAAGACAAGAGTTTGGCTTAAAACACAAGACTGGGGCAAAAAACAATCAATGGTTGCCCAGGGGCAGGGTAGGTGGAAATTACAAAGGGGCTAAAGGAAACTTTGGGGGAGGTGGTTTAGATAGATTCATTAACTTGAGTGTGGTAATAATTATATGGATATATAACTATGTCAAACTTATCAAATTGATCACTTCAAATATGTGCTTTTATTTCAGTTCAATTAAATCTCAATAAAACTCTTAAAGAATTTTTGGGGAAAAAAAGACAAAACCCAAGTATAGATCCAGTGCAGGGCCTAAATATGACATATAACAAAGTTAAACTGTTGACATAAACCCAATAGTTCTTTCGCCTGCTGTGGTAAACTAAAGAAAAGAGGAAGAACTCTGAGTTCCCTGGTGGTATCAGCCTGACATCCCAACCACTCCAATGGAGCAAAGACCTGGCATTTTGCTTCTGTAAAGATTGCAGCCTAGAAAACCCCACAGGCAGTTGTACTCTATCCTGTATGGTCACTTTGAGTTGGAATTGACTGGACGGCACACAACAGTATGCTCACTTTACCTGTCACAGATGGGTAATTCCAATTAGAGGAAATGGTACCACAGTGCTGCCATATAGCAGAATGTGTCCAATTGGGGAAGGCCAAGCATGCTCTCATGAAGTCTCACAGGGTGAGATTCAGACATTCATTTCCTTGGTGTGTTGATAATGATGGACACAGGCAACTAAGTTCATGGTTAATGAGGGTTTAGTCCTCAATTTTGACCTGGGAAACTGATTTCTTAGCACATCAAGGCTACTTCATCTCTCACTGGTTGTTGTTAGGAACCATTTAATCAGTTCCTACTCATAGCATCCCTATGTAAAATAGAAGAAATGCTGCCTAATCCTGCACCAACTCCACAATTGTTGCTATGTCTGAGTCCTTTGTTGCAGCCACTCTGTCAATTCATCTAACTTCAGAGAGTGACCCTTTACTTTACCAAGCATGATGATCTTCTTCAGGTACTAGCCCCTCCCGATCACATGTTTAAAATACATGAGATGAAGTCTCGTCATCCTCATTTTTAAGAAACATCCTGGCTTTATTTCTTCCAAGAGACGTTTGCTCATTCTCACTGGTAGATTGATGAAAATCAATATTGAGAAACTCTTATGCAAAACCTGAATTTTCATTCATTTACTTGTAATGATAAATATTACTTTCATTCAGGCCAAAATCTTTAGGCTTAATCTTTCACGGTCAGACTGTCATGAGGACAAAGTGCCTTCATCAGAAGTTAATACACACTCAGAACAAATAAAAAGAGCTCTGGTAGCATAGTGGCTAAGGCACTTGACTGCTAACCAGAAGGCTGGCGGTTCAAACCCACCAGCCACTCCTCAGAAGGAAAGTTGGGCAATCTACTTCCGTAGTGATACCTCCTTGGAAACCCAAGGAGGGGTCTTTATGACTCGGGACTGACTTGATGACACATAATAACAGCAACAAAAAGAACAAATAAAATGTTTTGATGTTTTGTGTGTTAAATGGCATAGTATATAGTCTGACATTCCACCTTAACTATAGCATGACTTACCAAGACAAGGCTCTGTCTGTCCTGGATTTTACTTGGATGGGATAAGATTTACTCCTGTGATTATCCTTTTTTTCTAATTTTGTGTCTGATTAGTATCTCCACCACTCATCTGTCAGTTTGTCATACTGTGGTGACTGGCATATTGTTGTGAAGCTGGAGGCTATGCCAACAGTATTTTAAATACCAACAGGGTCACCCCTGGTGGACAAATTTCTATGGAGCCTGCAGTTGATTGGGTCATCCATTTCTGAAAAAGTTGGCCACTGAACACTTTATGAATAGCAGTGAAACATTGTCTAATATAGTGCCAGAAGTAGAGCCCCTCAGGTTGGAAGCCACTCAAAATACAACTGAGGAAGAGCGGTCTCCTCAAGTGGAGTCAACCTTAATGACATGGATGTAGTAAAGCTTTCAGGCCTTCATATGCTGATAGGGTATGACTCAAACTGGAAAGAAACAGCTGCAACCATCCATTAATAATTGGAACATGGAATGTATGAAATATTAATCTAAGAATATTTGAAGTTGTCCAAAATGAAATAGAATGCATAAATATTGATATCCTAGGCATTCTCACTCTCTCACTACCATCAAGCCAGTCCTGACTCATAGTGATCCTTATTGGGTTTCCAAGGCTGTAAATCTTTACAGAAGCAGACTGCCCCATCTTTCCTCCATGGAGCACTGGTGGGTTTGAACCATCAACCTTTTAGTTAGCAGTCAAATGCCTTAAAAACTAACCACCAGAGGTCCTTCATCCTGGGCATTAGTGACCTGAAATGGACTGGAATTGGCCATTTTAAATCAGACAATCACATGGTCTGTTATGCCAGAAATGACAAATTGAAGAGAAATAGTACTGTGTTCATTGTCAAAAAAACATTTAAACCTCAGTTGAAGTGCAATGCTGTCAGTGATAGGATTATATGCATACACTCACAAGGAAGACAAGTTAATACAATTATTATTCAAATTAGTACACCAACCACTAAAGGCAAAGATGAAGAACTTGAGGATTTTTCCCAACTTCTGCAGTCTGAATTTGACCAAATATGCAATCAAGATGAATTGATTATTGGGAGGGAACACTGAAAAAAAAAAATGTATTGACCCATGTCACTTTAGTTTTGTGTATTTCACTGTACCTAAATTATACTTCAATATATTCAGTGTTTTTTAAAAAATACTTCAGTATTTTAAAAAATGATGAATTAATTACCACTAGTGATTGGAATGTAAAAGTTGGAAACAAAGAGAAATCATCAGTAGTTGGAAAATATGGCTTTGGTGATAGAAATAACACTGGAGATCCCTTGATAGAATTTTGCAAGACCAAAGACTTATTCATTGCCAATATCTTTTTCAATAACACAAATGGCAGTTTTACACAAGGACCTTGCCAAATGGAATACACAGAAAGCAAATTGAAAACATCTGTGAAAAGAGGCAATGGAAAAGCTCAATATCATCAGCCAAAACAAGGCCAGGTGATAACTGTAGAACAGACCACCAATTGTTCATATATAAGTTCAAGTTGAAGCTGAAGAACATTAAAACAAGTCCACGAGAGCCAAAATATGACCTTGATTACATCACACCTGAATTTAGAGACCATCTAAAGAATAGATTTGACACACTGAACACTTATAACCACAGACCAGACAAGTTATGGGTCAACATCAAGAAAATTATACATAAAGAAAGCCAAAGATCATTAAAAAAGGTAGGGATGGAAGAAAAGACTAAAATGAATGTCAAGAAGAGACTCTGAAACTTGCTCTAGAAGCAAGAGTCGTGGCTAAAATGAATGGAAGAAATAATGGGGGAAAAAAAGAGCTGAACAGAAGATTTCAAAGAGCAGCTCAAGAAGACAAAGTAAAGTATTATAATGAAATGTGCAAAGATCTGGAGTTAGAAAACCAAAAAGGAAGAATACAGTCAGCATTACTTAAGCTGAAATAACCAAAGGAAAAATTCAGTATTGAAGGATTCTATGGGAAAAAATATTAAACAATGCAGGAAACATCAAAAGAAGATGGAAGGAATACACAGAGTCATCGTAGAAAAAAAAAAAAATTGGTCAACATTCAGTTATTTCAGGAGGTAGCATATGTTCAAGAACCAATGGTATTGAAGGAAGTCCAAGCTGCACAGGGGGAACTGGTGAAAAAGAAAGATGCAAGAATTAGTAGAATAGGCATTGAGATGTTTTAAGAAACAGATGCAGTGGTGGAGGCACTAACTCATTTATGCCAAGAAATCTGGAAGACAACTAACTGACCAATCTACTGGAAAAGATCAATATTTGTGCCCATTCCAAAGAAAGGTGATCAAAAAGAATGTGGAAATTATAGAACACTATCATTAATATCATATGCAAGTAAAATTTTTCTAAAGATAATTCAAAAACAGTTGCAGCGTATATTGACAGGGAACTTCCAGAAGATGTTGTGTTTATAGCTTAACCCTCAGGAAGTAATTATTTTCCTCTTTATTTATATATTCCTGGAGAGATCTGTCACTGTAATGCCTAAGTACTGACAATAGTGTGTATCTAATACAGTTATATTACTTGCATTAATTACCAAATTCTAAAGTATTAAAAGTAAGTGACCATCTATAATATCTGCCATAACATTCCAGAAAATAAAATATTTGTCTGTCTGAATCATTCAGTTATCTGAGTTTGCTGGGAAAAATTTATGCCCTAAAGGAGCTCTGGTAGCATAGTGGCTAAAGCACTTGACTGCTAACCAGAAGGCTGGCGGTTCAAACCCACCAGCCACTCCTCAGAAGGAAGGTTGGGCAATCCTACTTCCGTAGTGATACTGCCTCGGAAACCCAAGGAGGGGTCGCTATGAGTCGGGGCTGACTCGATGGCACATAACAACTACAACAACAACAACAATATAAGAAAATGAGACTTTTATAACAGATGCAGATTACTCTGCCTGGGCAGCAAACAAAGTACAGAGCTTCCTTGTTTACTAAAAACTGAAAATAAGTATGAGGAAGCCCCTATGTCCCTCATGAACATTCATAGAACAGAAATAAGGAGCTCAGGCTTCTTGGGGTCAGTTTTCAAAAGTGGTGCTCCAGGAGCCTGTGAAAATTAAGGATGCTTCTCCTCTTTGGCTCAGAAAGTTCTTTGATTCTTTTGATCACATTGGGATGGAAATTAAAGGACTCAAGAGACAGAGTCCAGTCAAGTGGCTTCCTTCTCTGCTTATTACCTTTGCAAAGTAACATCAAGTTATCAGCCCTCTGAGTGTGGGAGTCTCTAAGGGATGGAGCAGTCTTGAACCTGAACCTGTGGTGGGGATGTGGATAAGGGGTGCGTAGGGGTGGGTGTGGCTTACCTGGAAATGATATAGCAACACAGGGGCTTTGATCACAGCTTATAGTGAATCTCTTGCAGGAACAATCTGACAGCTTTCTGCCAAAAGGAGGTAAAGGGAATACTATTCTCATTCTTTTAATACTTTCCCTGGGGAAGAGATTGGCCTATGTTAACATCCAATCACAGCTCTTTGTTTTCTTATTTGGAATATGAGTTTCTCCCAATTGATTTATCTATATATTTATAACAAAAGAGCAATCAATCAGGATTTCTAAACAAAGAGATGTAAAAGAGGACAACAACAACAAAAAATAAAAGTAAAGAAGACAATTAAAAGGGATTTGTAACTGTCGCATATTCTTCTTGCTTAATGCTTGCATTTTTGGAAGGGGCACACAAGTCTTTAACACACCTTCATTGAAAATGATGGCCAATCATCAAATTGTCAATGTCCTTCACTCCTCTTGAGTCTGATGAGGGGTCTCAGATCCCATTTAAAAGATAGATTTGAGGTCTGGCGCAAAAAATAGTGTTATATGGGCCATTGTCCACAAAGGGAAGGGCCAGGCCACATGTTAAAAGCTGGGACTTATACATATGTGAGACAATTAATTGCTTGGACAATTTGCTTCCTTTGGCTCTAGTGATCAAATTGAGAATTAAACAACCACAGTGGTCTATAAGTCAGGGAATGAGGATCACAATAATTCACAAGATGACAAAATTGCAGAATATTGTAGCTGAAAGAAACATCAGGAGATCTATAATCCAGTGAATTATAAACCTTTATAATATTAGAATCTTTTTTTCTATTTTTAAGAAAATTTTTGCATAGGAACATAACATAAAATCATGTAAAAACAGCTGATCTCAAGAGTTCTGGTAGTATAATACCTAAGACATTTGACTGCTAACCAGAAGGCTGGCTAATCAAACCCAACCCACTCCTCAGAAGGAAGGTTGGGAAATCTACTTCTGTAGTGATACTGCCTCAGAAATCAAGGAGGGGTCGTTATGAGTCAGATCCTACTTGACGGCACATAACGACAACAACAGTGAAGCAGATACCTAGAATTCTAAAGGAAAACTTCAAATACCACTGATTAGTAAAATTTCCTGAATTTGACATGAGTAACAACTGAAATGCCTTGTCCAGAGTCCCACATAAAATGAGTGGCAAGGAGAAGCTGAAAACTGGTTTTCTGAACTTCAATCTTGTTTCTTGAAACATCTCAACTGGTATTCCGTCATTTCCTGCAGCCTTGTTTTTGCCAATTCCTTCAGTGTAGCATGGACTTTTTCTCTGAGTACTATTGGTTCTTTAAAAAAAAAAAATTATTGTGATTTGGGTGGAAGTTTGCAGAGCAAATTCATTTTCTTCTCAACAATTCCTACTTTTTTTTTTCTTCTGTGACATTGACTGTAATCCCCCCAAAGCAACAGCTCTCTTTTCTCATCCTCCCTGTAGTTACCTTTTCCCTATGTCCTTCTTTCCCACGCATTTCTGCCCTCTGGGCTTTCTCCCTGTGCAAGTGCTGCCTTTCTGATCCCCCATCCTTGATTGTTCTAAGGAAGGCACTTCCTGCTGTAATTGTTTACCTTGTAGCCTGTCTATTGTTTGGCTGAAAGTTAAGCCACTGGAGTGAGTTCAATTCCAGGCCTGAAATGTAACTAAGGGCCCTAGTCTCAGGGGTTTCTCAGTCTCTATGAGACCAGAAAAGCTGGTCTTTTTTATGTTTTTGAGTTTTGTCCACACTTTGCTCCCACTCTATCCAGGTTCTCCAATTTGATCTTTTCTCAACTGGTTGGCAGTGGTAACTGGGCACTGTCTAGTTCTTCTGCTCTCAGGGTCACGTAGGCTGAAGTTCCTGTGGTCCACTTACCCCTTGGGCTAAGTATTTCCATATGTCTTTGATTTTCTTAACTCTTCTTTGCTCTGGACAAGGAGAGATCATAGTTGCATGGAAGACACCCATAATGAGCTTCTGAAACCCCAGTCGCTACTCATCAAAGTAGAATGTAAAACAATATTTTTGTGTATTATGTTATGCCAATTGAGCTTCATGTCCCCCATCACCTCAGTCCCAATCCCAAACCCAGTGACTCACTCCTTCAAAGTGTTTGATTATAGCTAAGAAGTTATCATAATTTCACACCCTGTAAGCTCCACTGTTAATGTGGACATTTTTATAGCATATACAAATATGTATATAAAGTATCTTCTGCCAAGCCTACTATGGGTATACGTCCATTCACCTACCCATGCCTGATCATCTTGCCTCTCTACTTATGTATATGTGTTCCCCAAAATTAATGTTTATTATTACTGATAATGCAGCATTGTGCATGTAATAGTATTTACCATTGTTGTCTGTACCTCTTGTGTGCCTCTCCATGTCTTCCTTTTCCTTAGTGATATTGTGTTGGTCACCTGCTTTTGGTATATTGTCTTTCCCTTCACCCAAATCAATACATGTCTCTTATCTAGCTAGCAATTTCCCCTTCCTTTCACCCTTGGTAACTAACAAAGATGTGCACATCTTTCCTTGACTTTTTATAATAATGGACTCACACAATATATATCCTTCTATGAATGACTTATTTCACTCAGCAAAATGTTCTCCAAGTTCATTAACATTATGAGTTTCTCTGATTCTTCAGTATTCATTAACATTATATAGTATTCCATTGTGTGCATGCACCATAATTTGGTTATCCATTCTTCCATTAATGGGCACTTAGGTTATTTCCATCTCTTTGCTACTGTCAATAGGGTTGTGAAGAACATGGTTGTTCATTTCCTGGCTTTCACATCTTTAGGATATATATCTAGGAGTGTCATTACTTGATCAAATTGTATTTCTATTTCCAACTTTTTAAGGAAATTCCATACCATTTTCCACAGTGGTTGCACCATTTTATAATCTCATCTGTGTTGTGTGAGCATTCTAATCTCTTCACAACCACACCAGCATTTGTTGGTTTCTGTCTTGAACTTTGCTATTATTGATGGGATGAGATGATATCTTATTGTTGTTTTGATTTGCATCTCTCTAATGGCTAATGATCATGAGTATTTCTTCATGTATTCATTGGCTGTCTAAATGTGTTCTTTGTGAAATGTTTGCCCATTTTGTAATGGAATTTTTTTTTTTTTTTTGTCTTTCTGATGTTGAAGTGCTGAAGTTTTCTATAAATTTTAGAGATAAGTTCCTTGTCAGATATATCATTGCCAAATATTCTGTAGGTTCTCTTTTTTACTCTTTTGGAGAAGTCTTTTGATGTTTATAAGAATTTAATTTTTAGAAGGTCCCAGTCATCTAGTTTATCTTCCACTATTTGTGCTTATTTAGTCCTTAAATTAAGGCCCCTATAAATTTTCTCTTATTTTTTCTTTTCTCATCTGTATAGTTTTGGGTTTTACATTTAGGTCACTGATCCATCTTGAGTTAGTTTTTGAATATGGTGTGAAGTACGGATCTTGTTTCACATTTCTCCAAATGGGTATCCAGTTTTCCCAGCACCAGGTGTCAAACAGACTACCTCTTCTCCATTTAATGTGTTTCTGCCCTTTTTTCAAAGATCAGTTATTCATACGTGGATGGATTTACTTCTGGGTTCTCAATTCTGTTACACTAATCTATGTGTCTTTTTTTTTTTTTTCTTACCAATACAAGGCTGTTTTGACTACCATCGCTGCATAGTAGTAGGTTTTGAGATCATGAAGTGTGAGACTTCAGGCTTTTTCTTCTTCTTCAGTAATGCTCTGCTTATCTGAAGTCTCTTTCCTTGCCATATAAAGTTAGTGGTTTGTTTTTCCATGTCCTTAACATTGATGGACTTTGGATTGGTATTGCATTGGATGTATAGATTGCTTTGGTAATATTGACATTTTCACAAAAAATCAGTCTTCCTATCCATGAGCATGGTATGTTCTTCCATTTATGTAGGTCTCTTATACTTTCTTGAAGTAGTGTTTTGTAGTTTTCTTTGTGTAGATCATCCATGTACCTGGTAAGATTTATTCCTAAGTATTTTATCTTTTGGATAGATGTAATAAATGGCAGGAGCTCTGGTGGCATAGTGCCTAAGGCATGTGACTGCTAACTAGAAGCCTGGCAGTTCAAACCCACCAGCCACTCCTCAGAAGGAAGACCAGGCAATCTATTTCCTTAAAGATACTGCCTCAGAAACCCAAGGAGGGGTCACTATGTGTCACAATCAACTCTATAACAGTAAGCATAATAAATGGTAGTTTATCATTTTCTTTTTCAGAGATCTCTTTGTTGATGTAGAAGAATCCAATTGATTTTTGTATGTTGATTTTATATCCTGCCACTTTGCTGAATCTTCCAATTAGTTCCAGTAATTTTCTTGCTGAATCTCTTAGGATTTCTATGTATGAACTCTATCATCTGTAAACAGAGAATATTTCACCTCTTCTTTGCCAATTGGATGTACTTTGTTTTTTCCTTTCCCCTTTTGTACTAGCTAGGACTTCTAATACAATGTTAAATAATGTTAAACAGAAGTGGTGTTGCCCATTTCCTGTTCATAAGAGGAATGCTTTCAGTCTCTCTCTATTTAGAATAAAGTTAGCTGTCGGTTTTGCATATATGCCCTTTATTATGTTGAGGAATGTCTCTTCTATTCCTATTTTGCTGAGAGTTTTTCTCAAGAATGAGTGCTGAATTTTATCAAATACCTTTTCTGCATTGGTTGATATGATCATGGGGTTCTTTTCCTTAAATTTATTTATGTGTTGGATTACATTGATTGTTTTTCTAATGTTGAACTATCCTTGCATACCTGGCATGAATCCAACTTGGTCAAAGTGTATTATTTTATTTGATATAGTGTTGGATTTTATCTTCTGATGTTTTATTGAAGATTTTTTCTTCTGTATTCATGAGTGATATTTGGTCTATAATTTTCCTGTTTATTGGTGTCTTTGACTGGTTTTGGTAGTAGAGTTATGATGGCTTCATAAAATGAATTTGGGAGTATTTTATCCTTTTCTATGTTCTATAGTAGTTTGAGTAGGACTGGTGTCAACTCTTCTTTGAATGTTTGGTAGAATTTGCCAGTGAAGCAGTCTGGGCCAGGACTTTTTTTGTTGGTAGTTTTTATGACTTATTCAGTTTCTTCTTTTGTTATGGGTCTGTTCAAATTTTCTATCTCAATCTTTGTTAGTTTAGGACAGAATAAAAATACAAGGAAAAGAAGAAGAGAAAATGAAAAATAGAAATGGAAAAAAATGAAAGAAAAAAGTAGTGAATGAGAAAAAGGTTAGTAAACATAAAGAAGAGAGAGAAATGAGCAAATAAGGAAGAAAAATTGGAAAAAAAAAAAAGTGAGAAAGATAGGGAAAAAAAAGCAAAGGGACTTTTGTAGTTATGATCAACTAATAGCCCTGGGAATGGGCTGCTGTTCCACAGTTCACTGATACACCAGAGTGTGTGCCTATGGAGGTGGGGGATGCCTAGCACAAGGGGAGCCTCTGAAAGAGGAGGCTGCAGGGATGTGCCCCTGAAGTTCATTGTGAGAAAGATCATTCAGTGTCACAAGTACCAAGAGGGTGAGATGCAACCCCTGACTCTATGTGCTTGGGGCATGTTATTGTGGGTGGCTGAGCTGTTTTGGAGGCAGCTAGGGATCTGGGTCAGGGGGACAGGCTTAGCCACCAGGTTAGTGAAGGTGGGAAGAAATTTCATCTCCAGTTGATGGTAAGGTGTGTTTGTTAGAGCAGAGAATGAAGTCTTCTAGTTGCAATTCACTGTCATGGGTCTGATGCCCTTCTGGATTCATGCAGCTGTTTATCCAGCTCTTGCCCAGATTCAACCAAGTGAAAGGCCAACCTGAGTCTAGCTTTTCCAACTCCCCCAACTCATGCTTTTCTTCTCATGTAGGCCCTCAACCCAAATGACTAGTGGTTAGTTGTTTCATTCCCTTCCTCCCTCCTTGCTTTATGGCCACTTGTTCCACTGGAAATCTGACCTGTTTCCCTGTACTTTCCTCTCCTACTTCCAGTATATATTCTATTTGTGTGGATCCCCACCAAATCTGTCTATACTGTGTCTCTGTTGCTGTGTGGATTCTGTGGAGTAGTTTCTTCTCATTTGTGTATGATTCCTCTGTTACTTAAAATGGCCATGCTAAGGCAGATCCCAGCTTCTTCTCTTTCTCCAGTCACTGTCCTCATTTGGTTTCCCTTTCCAATCAGCACTCAAATCTAATTCTTTACCCTCATTTGATGCTCAGAGCCCCAGAATCATTATTTGTATCTGTTTCACTCATTTTTTTTCTCATTCTCTGTTGTAGGATGATTGGGTGGAATGTATTAGCAGAATACCATTTTGTCTCCACCCCAGGACTATTAGTTCTTGATCTATGTTAGCTCCTAAATTGGTTTAATATTGACCAATTAGTTTTGGTGCATTGATCCCATGTATTCTTTGCAACTTCTTTTGATGCTTCCTGCATTGTTCAATATTTTTGCCCATAGAATCCTTCAATGTTGCAACCTGAGGCTTGAATTTTTTCTTCAGCTCTTTCAACTTGAGTAATACTGAGTATATTTTGATTTTCTAACTCTAGATCATTGCACATTTTATTGTAATACTTTACTTTGTTTTATTTAGCCACCCCTTGAATTCTTCTGTTCAGCTCTTTTATTTCATCATTTTTTTCCGTTCACTTTAGCTGTTCTATATTAAAGAGCAAGTTTCAGAGTCTCTCTTAACAGTTGTTTTTGTCATTTTTTAAAAAATTTTCTATCTTTTTAATGACCTTTTGCTTTCTTTGTCTATGATGTCCTTGATGCCACCCCACAACCCATCTGGTCTTCAATCATTGGTGTTCAATGCATCATATCTGTTCCTCAGATGGTCTCTAAATTTAAGTGGGATATACCCAAGGTCATACTTTGGCTCTAGTGGACTTGTTTCCATTTTCTTCAACTTGAACTTGAACTTGTTTGTGAATAAATCATGGTCAGTTCTGTAGTTGATTCGGGACTTTGCCCTGACTGATGATATTAACTTTCTCCATTGTCTCTTTCCATACATGTAGTAGATTTGATTCTTGTGTATTCTATCTGGTAAGGTCCATGTATATAGGTGCTATTTTTGTTGCTGAAAAAAAAAGATATTTGCAAGGTAAATCATTTGTCTTGCAAAATTCTGTCATGCCATCTCCAACATTATTTCTGTTATCAAGGCTGTATTTTCCCACTAATGATTATTCTTTGTTTCCAAGTTTCCCATTTTAATCATCAATTTCCAATAATTAGCAAAATACCAATTGAGATATTTCAATGGATACAATCCTAGAAGTGCTCACTCATCTAGGCCAAGAAATTGGAAGACAGCTATGTAGTCACAAAACTAAAAGAGATCCATATAAGTACCTATTTCAAATAAAGGATATCCAACAGAATGCAGAAATTATCAAACAATATCATTAATATGACATGCAAGTAAAATCATGATCAAGATCACTCAAAATCTATTGCAGCAGTGCATTGATGGGGAACTCCAGAAATTCAAGCCATATTCAGAGGAGGACATGAAATGAAGATATCATTTCTGATGTCAGATGGATCTTAGCTGAAGGCAAAGTATTATGAGAAAGATGTTTGCCTGTGTTTTATTGATTATGCAAAGATTTTTGACTGTGAAGAACATAACAAATTATGGATAACATTGTGAAGAATGGGAATTCCACAGCTCTTAACTGTGCTCATGTGGAACCTGTACATAGACCAAGAAGTTGTCATTCAAACAAAACAAGGGGATACTGCATGATTTAAAATCGGAAAAGTTCTGTGTCATGTTGTGCCTTTTCACCATACTTATGCAATCTGTATATTTAGCAAATAATCTGAGTAGCTGTACTATATGAAGAAGAACTTGGCATCAGGAATGGAGGAAGACTCATTAACAGCCTGCAATATGCACATAATATAGTCTTCCTTGCTGAAAGTGAAGAGAATTTGAGGCACTTACTGATGTAGATCAAAAACTGCAGCCTTCAGTATGGATTAAAGTTTAACATGAAGAAAAGAGAAATCTGCACAACTGTACCAATAAGCAACATCATGATAAATGGAGAAAATATTGAAATTATCAAGGGTTTCATTTTACTGGGATCTGCAATGAATGCCTGTGGAAGCAGCAGTCAAGAAATAAAACGACACATTGCATTGGGAAAATCTGCTGCAAAAAAAAAACCTCTTTTAAAGGTTAAAAAGAAAAGATGTCTACTTGAGGACTAAATTCACCCAACCAAGCCTTAGTATTTTCAATAATTTCATATGTATGGTGGCCAATGAATAAGAAAGACCAAAGATGAATGATTCCTTTGAATTATGGTGCTGGCAAAAATATTGAATATACCATGGACTACCAAAAGTACAAACAAATCTGTCTTGGAAGAAGTATAACCAGAATGCTTCTTAGAAATGAGGATGGTGAGATTTTGTCTCACTTACTTTGGACCATTCCCTGGAGAAGAACATCATGTTTGGTAAAGTAGAGCATCAATGAAAAAGAGGAAGACCCTCAACAACATGGATTGATATAGTGGTTGCAACAGTGGGCTCAAACACAACAATGATTATGAGGACGACACAGGACCAGGCAGTTTTTCATTCTGTTGAACATAGGGTCACTATGAGTTGGAACTGACTCAATGGTACACAATGATAAGAACAATGGACTTTAATCTAACACACTCTTTTTTCCAAACAAAGCTGACTTTCCACTAAAGACAACACTCAATGAAGAAGGACCAGTGCCCGTTCTCCCAAGCCATATCAGCACTGAAGTACTAATAATCAGTTGTACAGTATCAGTTGTAGTAATATTAGTTATAGTAGTAGTATTTGTTATTGTTCTTTAGTAAGGGTAGGAGTATCAGTAGTAGTAGTAGTAATCATGGTAGTAATAGATGCAGTAGAACAGCAGCAAGGGTAACACATGTTCATAGGCAATGTTAAAGGTTGCACATTATATCGTTTGCCATTCAGAGCAACGGTGCAAAGTAGATAGGGAAGAATATCATTATCCTCATTTTACAGATGAGGAAACAGATCAAGAAAGGTTAAGTGACGTACCTCCTCAAGGTTATTTGTACTAAGTAGCAGAGCTGGATCATCAAGTTCCAAATCCCTTGCTCTTTTCCCGGCTCTAAAATGCCATCCTACCATTTTAAACATCAAACTTTTCCACTTTGCTTCGTATCCTTCAAAAACCAAAAACCAAAACTTTGTCATCGAGATGATTCTGAACCCAGCTTGTCCCAGAGAGTAACCATTCTGCTTGACATTCAATTAAGAATGGATTCAGAGCCTCTCCAATGAGAACCTGTAGCTGACTGGTCAAATGGAAAATAACAGCAGGTTACGGAACTGCAAAAATCATCCACATATACTTTAAACATTTTATTTTAACTTTAAACTAATAACAGTAAATTATTTGTCAATCTTTTGATCGATATGTAAGCTTTTTCTCTGAATCAGTTGTCTGGGGTTCAAATGATCTTTCTTGCATAAACCACACTCATAGTTTATATCAGCTACAGTTTTTAATTTCAGTTTCTTTAAAGTGGGGTGAGAACTAAAAGGCACTTGCCAAACAATCTGACTGGAAAATGCTTTTAGTTTTTATAATCTCTCCTCCAATATTTGGCAGATGTCTCATGCATGCCTAATTCAATAGCACACTCTTTTAGTGTCTTGTTTTCATACAGTAGTTCTAAAATGTGTATCTCAATAAAACAAACCCTTTCTTTTTGCAGTCATCTGATGGCGCTGTGGTTAAAGCACTTGGCTGCTAACCAAAAGGTTGGTGGTTTGCATCTGCCAGCCACTCCATGGAAGAAAGATAAGAAAGTCTGCTTCTGTAAAGATTTGATGCCTTAGAAACCTTATGGGACATTTTTGTACTCTGTCCTATAGTGTCGCTATGAGTTGGAATACCCCTGATGGAAGTGGGATTTTTGTTTCATCAACTATCAAATACTTAATAAAATCACACAATAACATGACCAATTAATATAAATTCATTGTAGATCTAAAGAGTAGCCTTCCTAGCTTGAATGAACAAGCTGTAGGCATTGTGTGTCTGTTTACAGAGATCATAGAGAATACTGCTCAATTCACCATGTTGCTAGGCAAAGTTTGTCCCAAAACTTGCCCTTAATACTGAATCAACTGTTCCCAGTTATCATTTTGCAGATGTGCTGGGAAGTTGTTTCATTGGTACAGCTGTTTCCCAAATGGTCCAAGCTCTCCAGAAATGCTTCTTCAATTTTACAAAACTCCTCCATGCTTCACTCATTGCAGTTATTAATATGGACCCTTCACTTAACAGATAAGGAGTGCTGGTAGCACAACAATTAAGTACTTAGTGTATAACAGAAAGGTGATGGTTTGAACCCACCCAGAGCCTCTCTGGGAGAAAAACCTGGTGATGTGCTTTGGTAAAGTTGAAAAAAAAAAAAAAAAACCTAACCCCATTGCTGTTACTGCTGTTGAGTCAATTCAGATCCATAGCAACCCTATAGGAAAGAGTAGAACTGCCCCATAGAGTTTCCAAGGCTATAAATCTTTACAGAAGCAGACTGCCTTGTCTTTCTCCCACAGGGTGAGTGGCTAGTGGGTATGAACCACTAACTTTTTGGTTGGGCGCCATGTGTTTAACCACTGTGCCACCAGGACTCTTCCTGTGCAGGTTACAGCCTAGAAAAGCCTATGGGGCAGCTCTCCACTGTCACATGGGGTCACTGTGAGTCTAAATTAACTCACTGGCATCTAACAACAACAACCTAACAGACGTTTAAAAAAAATGTCATTGACCATAAAGTCAAGATGAGGAGCAGACACCGATTCAGAAATGTAAATGTGGCACCTTCCTAAGCATCCTGGGCCTGATCAATTATGCAGTCCTTGACTTATAGAATGCCTTCCAACATATGTGAGTTGGTAAATGTAAAGGCACTTAGAAAATACATATAAAAATGTGATATAAATTTTAAAATGTACACTGTGATTGTTGTTTCATAGTTCCCAAAAGAACCCTTTCTTTATCTGCATGCAGGACTGTAGATGCAGCAACACCCACACTGAGGCTGTGGGTAAGACTCACAAGCCTCATCTGTCTTATCATGCTATCAGGATGGCCAGAAAAGGAGTCCAAAATTGTAAACTTAATGAACACCCAGCATCTGAAACTGTTGAAGAAAGAGAAAGTATGTTCAGGTAGCTGCAGTCCCTACAAATCCTCTATTACCCTCAAATGGTCCACTTGAAAAATGGCGATATTTTTTTGTATGTAGGCCTCAAAGTCCCTGCCCAAAGAATGCTTACAGCAAAGCTATATTTCCTCTTTGAGGGCTTTTTGAAGAATGCATTTCGATAGGAGCTAGACTTTTCTTCCAGAAACAGAAAGGGCTGTCCATCAATCTACTAGCAAGCCACTCATCAAGTTCACTCAACAAAGGGTTAGGGCTGCAAGCCCCCACAATAATGTGGAAACAGAAATATTACAAAGTAAAGGCTTATAAAATAATAAAAATTCTACTTACTCCAGATACCTCCCTATGCCTTTGGCAAAATACCTTAAGCATTCCACATACGGCGGGCATTGTCTTTATAAGATGGCACCTCATAAAATGGTATTAAATATCACCAACGGGGCTTCATATTTCATCCAGCAGGGTTTAGGCCAGGCATGTTCTATATCACACATTATTAGAATGACATCTGCTTTGCAACTTGTGTACCCAGGAGCCTACCCGGATCACTCATTTCAGCACTCATTCTCGAGGCTTCTGTGCCTTCATAATGCCTAATATGTTTAACTCATTTTGAACAGAAGTCTAAAGCCTGCCATGGCCCTCTGGCCAAAACTGTAGCTGTCAGACAATGGAGCCAGCTATCAAACATTCCTCATTTATCATTAGTGGTGATGCAGTTGTACAGAAAAATGTGCCCACTGTACTGAGAGGCTGTCAATTGTTCCCCCTTATAAAACTCCTCTTCTCAAATAGGGACATTTCTCTGTGGAGGCCTTTCCATTACATTTCACTCCTTTTCCCACAACACTGAATTTATAATGCAAAGAAAATGGGGAACATATATTCATCCAAATGGCCTCTCTGCTATAAGATGAGTAAGGAGATCATCAATGGCAGCGTCGGCACAGGGCTGCACGTGCCATTGGGGGAAATTAATAGAATCAGCCCAGAAAGAGCAAAATGAAAAGAGGGAAAAATCATCCACAGGTTTTGTGCCAAGGTTGAATCTGAAATAATAACAGTGCCCATCTGCAAGCTGGAATTTCTCTTTGGAATTGCTGTTTTGCCACCCTAGTAGGATGCAGGAGCTACAAATGTGACTTATAAAGCAGGTTCTCCAACTCTTGGGTCTTCATTTGACTCCTGGCAATGGCTCTTCTTTTCCCCACTTGTAAATTGGGCCTCCCCTAGCCAGCCCCAGAGTATACCCAAAGTTTCTGTTAATGTCAACAGCATGTTCAAGAAAAGACTTTACATTTAAAATAAATTTTAAAAGGTAGATAATGACCTTGTCAATAATTAATGTTATTATTATTGGGCTTATGAATACTATGAAGATTGTGAAGCTTTGCCCTTACCATTTTATTCCTCCTCCACTTACACCACTGGCTGCCTTTTCCCACTCAAACACCTTAGCCATCCCTCTTATGATTCTACTGGGAGAAAAATGGGGTCCATTAAATATATCTGAGATGCCCTCGGGTAGTGCCTATGTCTTCAAAGGAAGAATATGAGAGTGCTTATAGTAATGATAACACATGTTTTTTGACTTCAAAAGAAGAGGTCTGGTAAATGGATTCATTCCCATGACATCTCTGTCAGAGCAGAGCTATTATCCCATTTTAGGGACGGGAAAGCAGAGTGCCTTCCCTGAGGACATGGATAGGAATCAATCCCAGAAAGAGAATGAAGGTATTGCCATGGGCTTTTGGATATTTCCCAAGTTTAGGCCATCTTCTCGCTAGCAGCAACAATAATTTTATCCTTAGAAATAATCAAACTTCAGGATAATTAAAAACAGCCAACAGAGTCCAAAAGAAATATTCCACTTGACACACCCTATAAGGATGCTAAATTCTCAGATATTTATGAAATTGTTAGGACAGTAGAAAAGGACAGAATCTCTCTCCACCTGCCCCCTTTTCTCCAGGGGCCAATCCTGCCTTTTTCTAATTATAATCTTCTCAAGAGATGAATAACCTGGAGCTTTGATTCCAGGGGATTCCAGTAGCCATGGAGTCAATTTTGACTCAAGGTGACCCCATGTGTGTCAAAGCAGAGTTGTGCTTCACAGGGTTTTCAATGGCGAATTTTTCAAAGTAGATTATTAGGCCTTCCTTCTAAGGTGTCTCTTGGTGGATCCAATCTCCAACTTTTGGTTAATATACAGATGTGTTAACTTTTTGCACCACCTAGGCCCTCCACCAAGGGAGCTCTGGTAGCATAGTGCCTAAGGCACTTGACTGCTCACCAGAAGGCTGGCCGTTCAAACCCACCAGCCACTCCTTGGAAGGAAGGTTGGGCAATCCTACTTCCGTAGTGATACTGCCTCGGAAACCCAAGAAGGGGTCGCTATGAGTCAGGGCCGACTCGATGGCAAACAACAACAACAACAACAGGCCCTCCACCAAGAGGTTTGGGTAGCTAATGACCAGCCCTTGGCCAAAAAATACTATTCCTTCTTATTTCCCTGTCATTCTGTCCCCTTGATGTTCCCCAAATTTAGGAGAGAACTCAACAAGAAAGGGGATACTTAACAGTCTAGCTAAACTCTGTAGGTAACTGTGTACAACTTTACCAGATATTCTTTGAGACTCCTCCCTGGTCATCTCTGCACAGTCTTTCAGTGAAAGTTTACCACATATTTTCTAGCTTCTAGGCCAGGGGTTTCGAATCTATTTTTTCCCATTTCCATAACTGTGTTCCTCCAATTCTAGAATTGCTCCTCTTTTTCTCTCCCATTTGTTCATAGGAGTTCAGAAATACATCATCACCTGAATGACTTCTTCTCTGCCTGTGTTTTTCCACTAAAATCACTCTTTGCTATAAAACACTTGCCCTGGAAACACATAATGATTAACTGTCCTCTTGGTTATAGTCTCAAAATATAGTCTCCATATTCCCTAATATTCTGTAATTTTCTCTTCCTTTCCTCTAAATCACCCTTCACCTCTTTTCACCAGCTTTCTCCCAATGATCCAGTGTTACATATTCAAAGCATGTTCTTCATCTGATACTCACAGGGAATTTATGGTTTCTAGTGGAGCTGGTCTACCGAAGACTTGATCAACAACTTTAATATTTTCATTATATCCTTTGGCACTGTTCATTCCAACTCAAGGTTAGTAACTTAACCTTGCAGTGAATTAGAGATAGATGAGTCAATCATTTCAATTCAAAAAAGGACTATAATGTCTTGTTATTCATTAAGCATTGGAAATATATAAGCCACCATCCCTTCCAGTTTAGTTAAAGAGATATGAAGAATGTCTGTGAACTTAATATATAACAATGCAGAGGAATAAACTGATAAGAGTCTAAGAAAACGATCAGAACATTAATGAAGCACTTTATGGAGGACTTGAGTCTTGCTCTAAGCCTGGAAAGCACTGTAGGATTTGGGCAATTAGAAAAGACAGGGGAGGACATTTCAATTAAAAGGGACAGCAGGATCAGAGACCATGAATAAAGTTATTATCGTTAACATGATTTTAAGAAATGTTGTTGCTGCTGTTGCTGTTGTTGTTGTTAGGTGCCGTTGAGTTGGCTGTGATTCATGGTGACCTTATGTATAACCGAATGAAATACTGCCCAGTCCTGAGCTGTGTTCATGACCATTGCTATTGTTGAATCCATTGTTGTGGTAATGTGTCAATCAATCTTACTGAAGGTTTCCTTCATTTTCATTGGCCCTCTACTTTATCAAACATGATGTCCTTTTCTAGCAATGGTTCTTCCTGATGGCATGTCCAAAGTGAACGATCTGAACTCTTGCCACCTTTGTTTCTAAGGAGCATTCTGGTTGTATTTCTTCTAAAACTGATGTTCATTCTCTTGGCAGTCCACGGTAGGGTCAACATATTTCCCCAACACCACAGTTCGAATTCTTCAGTTCCTCTTTAGGGTCCCTTTTCCCTTATCTTTTTTCTTGTTTGATTGTTTTGGTTTTTACACTAAAGGGTTTGACTTTAGTTACTTATTTATTTTTACATCTTTCATACTCAATTTAAGAAACAGAAGATAAGAATCCTGGGATCAGATAAGTCTTATTCTCATTATTTTAGTTGTGGTTTGGAATAACTTTCTATCTCTTTTCCCTCCAAATGCCCTCTTCCTCATTGGCTTAACCACATAAAATTGAAGAATCAAGTAGCAAATGAATTGCAACTGGGATTCTGGCTGCAGTAATCAGGACTCTACTGGCACCTCTGCAATTTGTCAATGAATTGCAATTTAAGCAATGAAGGGTAAAAGGAGTGCTGACAGAATCTTCTGATGGTAGAAACAAGCTGGCAGACATTCCCATCCTAGCTTGTGGGGCTTTCTCACTCAAGCCATGCCCTTACCACATTGCCATAGCAAAGTTTAGAGAAGATACTGGATAATCGTTTATGAATATCCACCCTCAACAAAGCCATAAAACTCTTCAGTTTCACTGTAATTACCTCCCTGAGTCATTTCTCTTTTTCACTTTGCCCTCACTGATGATAACACCACCACACACCAAGTGTACATTCCCCTCCCCATATACTCCATCATCACCAGTCCCCAGAGCTTTACTTTCAGCAGTTTGTGTTGGGAAGAAATGGAGACAGATGCAGGTTGAGGTACTCACTGAAGCATTGTTTTCATTTTACTATGTTGTTGTTGTTGTTATGTGCCGTCGAGTCAAACCCGACTCATAGCGACCCCTCCTTGGGTTTCCGAGGCAGTATCACTATGGAAGTGGGATTGCCCAACCTTCCTTCCGAGGAGTGGCTGGTGGATTTGAACCGCCAGCCGTCTGGTTAGCAGGCAAGTGTCTTAGCCACTATGCTACCAGAGCTCCCTCATTTTACTATAGACCTTCCTATTTCAAAATTCATAACAGCAAATTCATCTCTAATGGTAGCCGTTTAGCCCTGGGGTACAGTGGTTAAGCACTCAGCAGTTTGAGCCCACCAGCTGTTCCATGGTACTGTAATGTGGCAGTACACATCTACAAGGATTACAGCCTTGGAACCCCTATGGACAATTCTACTCTGTTGTGTAGAGTCACTGAGTCAGAAATCAACTCAAGGGCAATGAGTCTGGTTTTTGGTTTAATAAATTGATACAACAGCTGGAGGGAACAGGTGAAGGTATGGAGGAATTCCATGTTGAACAATATTCTGTTGTAATCAATAGAGTTTTCATTGGCTGATAAGAAGTAGGTCATCAGACCTTTCCTCCTAGTTCATCTTAGCCTGAAAGTTCTGCTGAAACTGGTGCAACATTACAGGATTCAACATATAAGAAGCAATCCTCCACTGACGAAAGGATACCAAAACCAAACCAAACCCATTACCATCGAGTAGGTTCCAACTCATAGCAACCCCACCTGGGGTTTCTGAGGTAGTATCATTACAGAAGTAGATCACCCAGTCTTCTTTCCATGGAGTGGCTGGTGGATTTGAACCACCAGCCTGGTGGCTGTATAAGAAAATGACCAGGTTTACTGGTCTGATAGAGCCTGTTGAGACCATTGAGACTATGATCCCTAGTTACCCTTCAGGTATGGAACTTTGACTTCCAGCCAAACAGTAGTCAGGCATATGGGGTGAACATTTATATCAGGTAGATACACTCCTTGGAGTGGTCAATCATGAGAGAACAGAAGGGCAGTGTTTACACAGGGAGATAGCTCAGGGAGTGGGAGTACATGGGAGGGAAGGACACAGGGAAGAGGCAGCTATGGAGAGGAAGTGGGAATAGAGCTGTTACATTGTGGGGAATTGCAGTCAATGTCATGGAATAAAATGTGTATGAAATGCTGTATGAAAAATGAATTTGCTCTGTAAGCTTTCACCCAAATCACAATTAAAAAAAAAAAAAAAGATAATGCCTGTACATGAGATGCATTGATCACAAATTGAACTTAGATCTCACACAGAGGAGGTCAGAATTCTACTATTGAACCTCCACTGCCTCATAAGGAATCTTTTAGCTGCCCTTCAATGATCCTATGTGAGTAGCACTTGCTCTGCCTAATTAAAAGTCCATTTTTTATATCAGAATCCACCTTTACTCAGAGTGGTAAAGATCTAGAAAATTGTAAGCTTCATGAGGGCAAAGACTTTGATCATTACATTCTGAAACCCTAAAGCTAACAGACCATCCACATTTGGCACTTCACAGATCAACCTCCCTAAGCACTTAAGGCAGGGTTTTTTAGAGAGTGCTTGAAACCAGCCCCAGGAAATATAAGTTACAGATTTCTGTGGCCTCAGAAATCTCTCCGTCTGTCACAGAAGTCTTCTCAATGCCTCATGGAAGTCATTTCAATTTTTATGACAGAAAAATAAAGGAAAGAAATGAAGTTGTGGTCTGTGCCACAACTTGAAATTTCATTTAATGTAGGTTTTGATGAATGAACTGTACAATAACCCCAAGATGGAGAAGTATTTTTTTATATTGAAAGTGAGAGACCAATTAGTAGTTCTAACTCCTTAAGCAGATGGTTATTATATGATAATGGAAGCACCTGTCCTGTCCTTTGCCATTAGAAAGTCATTTCATCCCTAATATCTTTCTCTAAAAAGAAATGATATTATGCAGACAGATTGCGTGGCCTAGACCCCTCTGTGAAGTGGTGTTAGGCCATGTGGAGCCTAGGAATCTTGTTCTTGCATTATTGGTCAGATTCAGGCCCCAAAATACTGACTCCAGGATAAAATGCAAGGATAGAATTTAGTGTGGAGGCAGAAAAACCAAGCACATAAAATTATCAGATTCTGAATTCCATACAAAACTGGGAATGGTAGGCGTGCTACAGTGGGCCCTCAACTATCTACAAGGGATTCTTCTCTTCCCTGGCTTGGGAACTCATGATATAAGTAAAGGATCTTGGCTTGAATTCTAGTTCTGTCCTTTACAAGATAGGTGACCTGAATCCATTTGCTTCTATTTTTCAGAGCCAGTTTTCTGTCCTGAAGACTGGACTAATATCACAACTTTAGAAAGAAGTGAGGGTTAAGTAAAATTCCAAGTGAAAATCATGATACCAGATATGCTCATCTTCCCCTAAGTAATCAGGCTGGAAGGAATAGCTCTGGACACTGACCTAAAAGGAAGTTAGTCATCTGGATACCCTTCTCTTTGTAGTTCTTATGAGTGTAAATTAAGGAGACTGAAAAATGTGCATTTGAATCCTTCTCCCACCACTTGAATGTGTAAATTCAGTCATGGTATCTAGCCATTCTGAGCCTCAATACCTTCATATGTAAAATAAGGCAATAACCGTTGTGCTCTTAGGATTGATATGATGATTAATGGAGATATTTGACATAATAAGCTTAGGAGAATGCATTGCTCATGGAAAGCATCCATTTCCTCTTCTTTCTTTCTTTACCCCTTCCCTTCTATCTCAATTTTCCTCCTTATTTTTTTGTTCATTTTATTTACTCTTTGATATATTCCAGTCCCTATGATTCTTAATAATGTAGAATGGATTTACCAGTGCTTGTTTTCTTAGAGGAATCCCTGGGTGGTACAAACAGTTAACACATCTAACTTTTAACTGAAAGGTTGAAGGTTCAAATTCACTGATAGTGGCTTTGGAAGAAAGGACTTTCTATCTACTTCCAAAAACTCAGCCATTGAACTTTTAGGAGCATGGTGAGCTAAGACTATATGCTATCTAAATCCTCTATAACACACCAAAAAAACCAAACTCACTGCCATCGAGTCCTATCCAAAACATAGAGACTCCTTCTTGGGTTTCAGAGGCAGTATCACTATGGAAATAGATTGCCCAACTTTCCTTCCAAGGAGTGGCTGTTGGGTTTGAATGACCAGTCTTCTGTTTAACAGTCAAATGCCCAGTTGAAACAAATATAGGTGACAATCCTGGAACACTTAGCTTCAAAGGAAAAAATAAGGAAGTAGAATAAATATTAATTAGAAGAAGAAACTGGCAGTGAGTTGCTGGGCCTGCAGACTGGGGACCATAGTTGTGGGGGACATCAAGCTCAATTAGTACAACATAGTACACAAAAATACATCTTACTTCGATGAGTAGCAACTGGGGTATTAAAAGCTTGTGAGTGACCATCTAAGATGTAACTATTGGTCTCTCCTCATCCAGAGCAAAGAAGAGCGAAGAAGATCAAAGCTTCATTGAAGCAGTCCAAAGGACTAATGGACCATGAGAACCTCAGCCTATATGATGACCCTGAGATCAGAAGAACTAGATGGTGTTGACCACAAATGCCAACTACTCAGAAAGGGATAAAAATTGGAGATCCTTTTAGAATGGGAGAAAAGTATGGAACAAAATTTAAAAACATAAAAAAAGACCAGGTTAACTAGTCAAATGGAGACTGGTAAAACCACCAATACTCTGGCTCCAAGTGAGCCTTCAGACCTGGAACTGAACTCACTCCTGTGGGTTAACTCTCAGCCAAACAACAAATAAACATATAAGCCAAACAACTACACCAGGAAGAAGCACTCCTTGGAAAAATTAACCATGCAAGATTGAAAGGGCAACATTTACACAGGAAGAATGGTAGAGAGGCAGGAATGCATTGGCAAGAAGGACGAAGGGAAAAGACAATCACAGGGAGGAAGTGAGAGAAGAGCTGTTACACTACAGGGAATGTGATCAGTGTCACAAAGCAAAATGTGTATGAATTGCTGAATGTAAAATGTATCTGCTTTGTAAAATTTTACCCAAATCACAACAAAAAGTTAATTAAAAAAAAAGAAGAAGAAGAAGAAATGGTCTGAAAATAATGAACAAGCAGACACATGGAGTGGTGAATTGCCAACTGGCTCAGTGCAGTGCAGCCATTTTTAACTATCATAAGCAGTGTTCGAACTGGGGCAGGAGCTTAAATAACCAGATCTGCTTACCCAGGATTACACCAATGCAAACACTGGTGATCAGTGACCAGAGAGGTATGATCTCCCTCTTTACCCCTAATACTCTCCCAATGACCAGAAGTGTGGTCACCCCACCCAGACACCCACACTTCCCACTGTACCTGAAGGCCCACTCGATTCATCTCCCTTGCTCACTCCTTGAAGCCCCCCTCCACTCTGATCTCCCCATGGTATACTATCACGGAACAATTAAAGCAGACCCAAGACCACTGAGGTCAATGAAGGCTGCCCTTGTGGATCTGGTGCTATTCACCTGCTGTCTCCACATTTGGAATTGTGTACCATTTTGAACTAGTCACCAAATACGCGCTACCTCCACATTCAGTGGCGCAATCATGGGCAACTCATGCCTCGAGCCCATCATCTCCATGGACTATGACATGCATGCCCATAGACCAAGAACCACAACTCAGTGAGCTCTGCAGGCAGCAGTGCATATCAGCAGAGACAAGATACTGCAATCCATTGCCTCCATAGTTGGGGGAAAATGTCATCATTGATAGAGTACTGCAACCTCCCACCTCTACTTTCTCCTTTTTTTTTTTCTTTTTCCCTTTTCTTCTTTCTTTTCCTTCATAGTTTTTATTCTATCTTTTCTTTTTCCCATTTCTTGTTTTTATTTTTCTTTCTTTTTTTCATTTCCCTTCCTTTATTTTTTTAATGTCAGCTAATAGGAGACAGCAACCATCTGCCCCTCCTGTTGCTTCACACATAGGGCAAGTGCCACCACCCACTCTTGAACCACTTGATAGATGGCAGACAGTAGCCAACACCAGCACAATCTGTCCTTTACTACTCTACATGAACTGTGAATAAAGACCTGCACATGCACTCTCATCTACTATCACACTCACCAGGAGACAGGTGGTGAGTGCCTAATGTTGTCAAACTAGCAAGCAGAGTAATAAGCCCACCCTATCCAGGGCAAAGGAGCTCTGGTGCCAGAGTGGATAAGGCTGCTAACCAGGAGGTCAGCAGTTTGAACCCACCAGCTGTTCTGCAGAAGGAAGATGGGGCAATCTACTTTCATAAAGATTTACAGCCTCGGAAATCCAATACCTATCCAAAGGTATATTTGATATATAAAAACAAATAAAGCAAAAACAGCCTGTATGTAACGCATCAACATTCAATCATCAAAGAAATACAATAACACCACAATGTCTCAGAGACAACAGACAACCCAATTCACAGAAAATAGCAAACAAGGTAGCTCAAACAAGTGACCAAAATACAAAGCCAGGAAACCTTCCTGAGGAAGAAATGATATTAGAACTACCTGATATGAAATTCAAATGAAAATTATGTTTAGTAACCTTAACAGATTAATAAAGAGATCAAGGAAACCAAAGACCAAAATGATGGAAGACACACAGAAAACACTATAAAGAATTCTGGAAAACACGACAATGACAAAATAAATAGAAAATATGAAACTATATAAAAAGTGTATAGAAATTCAGAATATTAATACTAAAATTTCAGAAATAGATAATACTCTAGAAAGGCAAAGGAGCTAACCTGAATAGATGGAAAATAGAATTAGTGAAATTAAAGATGAATCTTTATGTAAGACACTATTGGGAAGAGTAACTTATGTGTGATCAGCATTCAAGAACAAGAAGAGATTTCAAATAACAAAAAGCACCAAGATTTTTTGGAAGAAAACTTCATGGCTATCATGAAAGACAAAAAGGTATGCATTCAAGAAATTCAACAAACCCAAAGCAGGGTAAACCTTACAAGAAAATCAACAAAACATATCATAGTCACAGACAAAGAAAAAATCCTAAAAGCAGCTCAGAAAAAGTGAAACATTACCACGAAGGATAACCAATAAGACTAGCTCTGATTTCTTATCAGAAATCATGCAGGCAAGAAGACAATGGGATGATATGTACAACAACCTGAAAGAAAACAATTGCCAATCAAGAATTATATATCTAGCAAAACTGTCCCTCAAATATGGTGAAATTAGGACATTTCCAGATAAACAGAAATTAAGGGAATTTGTAAAAGCTAGATGAACCTTACAAGAAATGCTAAACAGGGTCCTTTGGACAGAGAACCAACAATGTCAGACAATAACCTGAGATTAAGAAACACAAGAACCTCTGGAAATTAACCTAAACATTAAAAGTATCAAGAATAAAATATACCTACAAGATTAAAAATAGGGAACTAGAGATGTCAATTTCTAAAAAATGACAACTACAAAAATAAGAGGGGGGGAGGATAAATGAGATAGTTACAGAACTCCCAAGCAGAGAAGAAGTCAAGATGGTAGCAAGAGAGAACACAATGTTTCAAATTTGGAAGGATAGTAATAAATTACAGGGTAACCTCAAAGAAAATTAATAAATCTTCACACTAAAATTAAAAAGAAGGAAATTATAAATATGCACCAAACACTGAAACAACAGCAATGAAGGAAATTATAAGAAAGTTTGCAAACAAACTCAGCAAAAAGAAATATATACATATATGGAACAAAAAAACACATCAGCACCACAAAAAAATATAATAAAAACCACAGCAAAATGACAGCTGTACATTCACACTTGTCAATAGTTGCACTAAATATAAATTGATTAAATGTTTTACTCAAGAGACAGTAGCAGAATGGGTGAAAAAAAAAAACACATCAATATGCTGTCTACAAAAGACACACTTTAGATGCAATACGAAAGTAAGCTAAAAATCAAAGGATGGAAAAACATATATCAAGCAAATGGCAACCAAAAAGAGAAGGAATGGCAATATTTATTTCTGATAAAATAGATGCTAGGCAAAAAGCAGCAAAAGAGACCAGGAAAGATATTATATAATGATTAAAGTCTCAATTAAACAAGAGGATATAAATACAATAAATATTTACACATCCAAAACTTTAACAGAATTTAAAAGAGAAATAGACAATGTCATAATAATAGTTGTTTTTGTTTGTTGCTATGTGCCATCGAGACAGACCTGACTCATAGTGACCCCTTCTTGGGTTTCCGAGGCAGTATCACTATGGAAATAGATTGCCCCGTCTTCTTTCTGAGGAGTGGCTGGTGGGTTTGAACCTCCAGCCTTCTGGTTAGCAGTCAAGTGCCTTAGCCACTATGCTACCAGAGACTTTAATACACCATGTTCAATGAACAACTAGAAAGAAAGTCAACAAAAATATAGAAGATCTAAACAACATAATCAACTTGAATTGATATATGTATACAGAACCCTTCACCCAACAACAGCACAATGTATGTTTTTATTTTTCTAGTGCACATGGAACATTCTCCAGAATTGACTGCATGGCAGGCTACAAACCAAGCCTCAGTAATCTTTTGAAAAATTGAAATAAAAATGAGAATGAAAGTACAACATACCAAAATATCTGGGACACAGCCAATGCAGTGTTCAGGGGACAACTTATAGTAATAAATACACACATCAAAAAAGAAGAAAGAACCAAAATCAACACCTTAACTTGACCAACATCTTCAACAATTACAAAAGAATAGCACAAAAACCTGCAGTAACCAGAAGAAAAGACATAATAAAGATCAAGAAATAAATGAAACAGAAAACCAATAGAAAGAATTAACAAAAATAGAAGTTGAGTCTTTGAAAGGATTAATAAAATTGATAAACCACTGGCAAATTTAATAAGGGAAACAAAGGAGAAGATGCAAATAAAATGAATTAAAAGTGAAATAGGCAATGTCAAAACAGAACCAATTGAAATAAAAAGAATAATATCAAGAGTACTATGAAACACTGTACTCCAACAAATTTGAAAACCTAAAAGAAATGGAGAAATTTCTAGAAATACACTATCAAATACAATCTGAGGTAGAAAATTTAAATGGACCCATCATAAAAGAAAAAATTGAAAAAGTAGTTTTTTCGAAAAGTCTCAACAAAATAAAAGTCATGGCCAAGATGGCTTCACAGGAGAATTCTACCAAACATTCAGAGAACTGATATGAATTCTACTCGAACCATTCCAGAGCATAGAAAATGATGAAATACTCCCAAACTCATTCTACAAAGCAGGCATAACCTTGACATCAAAACCCATCAAAGACACCACTAAAAAAGAAAATGATATGCCTATATCCCTCATAAAATAGATGCAAAATTTCACAATAGAATACTAGCAAATAGACTACAACAGCATATCAAAGAAAAACAAAAGTAATGATCAAGTGGGGTTCATACTAGGTATGCAAGAATGAATGGTTCAACATTAGAAAATCTACATAATCCACCATATAAACAAAACAAAGAAAAAAAACACACATGATCGTATCAATCAATACAGAAATCATTTCACAAAATCCAATGCCCATTCTTAATAACAACACTCAGAAAAATAGGAATAGAAGGGAAATTCCTCAATATATTAAAAGCATATATACAAAACCAGAGGCCAACTTTAGTCTCAACACAGAGAGACTGAAAGCATTTCCTTTGTGAATGAGAACCAGACAAGTATGCCCTTGTCTGAATAGGAGTATTCAATATTGTATTGTAAAGCCTAGTCTGAGCAATAAGGTAAGAAAAGAAAAGAAAACTCACTGAAATCTGCAAAGAAGAATTAAGACTATCTCTTAATAATGAAACTACTAGACCATGAGTTCAGAAGAACTAGATGGTGTTCAGCTATCACTGTCAACCACTCAGAAAGGAATCAATGCAGGAGATTCTGGATAGACTGGGAGAAAAATGTGGAACAAAACTCAAAATCATAAAAAAAGATCAAGCTTACTGGTCAGATAGAGACTGGTGAAACCTCCTAGTCACCCTTCATGCCTAGAATTGAACTTAAACCCATGGCTTCCAGCCAAACAATAGACACGCATGTAGGGTGAACATTTACAACAGGTAGGTACAGTCCTTAGAAAAATAACCCGTGGGAGATCAGAAGGGCAGTATTTTCACAGGGAGATAGCTCAGAGGGTAGAAATGCATAGGAAAGAAGGACAAAGGAGAAAGGTAATGACAGGGAGGAAGTGGGAAGAGAGCTGTTACATTATTGCATTTAATGCCATGAAACAAAATATGTATGAACTGAATGGAAAATGAATTTGTTCTGTACACTTATACCCAAATCACAATTAAATAAAAAAAGAAAGGAAGGAAGGAGGGAGGGAAGAAAGGAAGGGGGAGGGAGGGAGGGAAGGAAGGAAGAAAAGAAGGGAAGAAGGGAGAGTGGAAGAAGGAAGGAAAGAAGGACAGGAGGGAGGGAGAGAAGAAGAAGGAAGGAAGGAAACTACTGGAACTAATAGTTTCAGCAAAGTTGCAGGGAACAAGATCAATATATAAAATTCAGTCAGATTCCTTTACAATGACTAAGAGAACTCTGAAAAGAAATAAGGTAAAAATTACTATTAACAGCAGCCAACAGAAAGATGAAGTACTTAGGAATAAATCTAACCAGAAACATAAAAGTCTTATACAAAGAAAATACAAAACACTACTACAAGAAACCAAAACAGACCTACATAAATGGAAGAATATACCATATTAATGGATAGGAATAATTAACCCTGTGAAAATATCAATACTACCCAAGTGATCTACAAATATAATAGTCCAGATTCTACCATCATTCTTTAAAGAGATAGGAAAACGCATCACCAACTTTTTATGGAAAGGAAAGACACCCTGGATAAGCAAAGCACCATTGAAGAAGAAGAACAAGTAGGAGTTCAAAACCTACTTGAGTTCAGAATAAGTCTGATCTCAAAACCTACTACACAGTCATGGTAGTATAGTACTAATTCAGTGATAGACACATAGACCAATGGAACAGAATTGAGAACTCATCAACCTATGGACAACTGATCCATTTAAGTGCTGAAACCCTTTAAATGGGGAGGAGATAGTCTATTTAACAAACGATGCTGGCAAAACTGAATATCTATTCACAGAAAAATGAAACATGAGTCATATTTCTTGCCATATAAAAAAACTAACTTAGGATGGACCAAAGACCCAAATGTTAAAGTTAAAATCATAAAGACAATCAAAGAAAAAGTAGGGGCAAAATTAGGGAACCAATATGCAATGTAAATAAAAATGCCCATCCACAGAACACCAACTAGTCAACTAGGACCTCCAAAAGTTAAACATTTGCACAGCAAAAAACCTCCAAAAGAATAAAAACAGAACCTAGAACCTATAGACTTGAGGGGGGGGTGGGAATTGGCAACACATACCAGACAAAGGACTTATGTCTAAAATTTATAGAAAACTTCAACACCTCAGCAACAAAAGGACAAGCAATCAAATTAAAATAAGGGCAGAGGACATAAACAGACACTTCACCAAAGAGGACAATCAGGTGACCAACAAACAATTGAAGAAATACCCCCAATAATTAGCCATTAGAGAGATGAAAATCAAAACAACAATGACATATCATGTCATCTCAGCATTAACACCAAAGTTTGGAAACAACAACAACAAAAAACAGCAAATGTGGGTGAGGGTGTGGAGAAATTGGAGCCTCATACACTACTGATGGGACTGTAAAATGGTGCAACCACTGTGGAAAATGGTATGGTGCTTCATTAAAAAGATGGAAATAGAAATACCATATGATCCAGCAATACCACTACTAGGTATATACCCTACAGGAATAAGAGCCATGACATGAACTGATATGTACACGCCCATGTTCATCACAGCACTATTCACAAGAGAAAAAAGATGGCAATAACCTAAGCACCCATGAGTGGATGAATAGGAAAATTATGGTACACACACAATAGAATACTAGGCCATGTTAAAGAATAAAGATGAATCTACCAAACAACTCATAACATGGATGAACCCAGTCAATGAAAAGTGAAATTAGTCAATCACATAAGGACAAATATCATATGAGACCACTATTATAAAAATCAAGAAAAGTTTTACACACAGAAAGAAACATTCTTTGAAGTTTACCAGGGGTGGGAGAGTAAAGGAGGGTAAATCACTTACTATCAGGTAGATGAGTATTAACTTGGGTGAAGGGAATGGCAATATACAATGAGAGGACAGCAGGAAACAAAACAAAGGATGACTGGGAAGAGCACAAGAATTAAAGGCAACAAAGGTAAATAGACAAACACAATACTGCAATAACAATAATAGTAATTATCTATAAGTGGTTAAATCGATAGACACACAAGCTGAACAAGTGTGGGAAGGTGAGTGGCACTACACTTATGAATACATATAGGTCTGACAGAGGATATCTCTACATATGTATTGATATGTGCTTCAAATATATCCATGAATATAGTACAGCATATAAGGGGTAAAGTTATGAATACTTCTTAACCAAATACCTTGAAGGAAGAAGTCACTGGGTTTAGGGGCTCAGGACCATAGTCTCCAGAGACATCAAGATCAGCTGACATAACACAGTCCACAAAAATAATGTTCTGCGTTCTACTTTGTTGGGTAATGATAGGGGTCTTAAAAGCTTTTAAGTGGCCATCTAAGGTACAACTACTGATCTCTTCCTGCCTGGAGTAGAGTGAAGAAAATTAAATAATTTGAACTAATTAGTCCAAAGGACAATGAACCACTTCAGCTTAAATGACTCTAAGACCAGAATAACTAGCTATCACTACCAACTGCTCTGAAATGTATCACAAAGGAAGATCATGGATAAAATGGGAGAAAAATGTGGAAAAAATGTAAAATTATAAAAATGACCAGGCTTACCAATCTGATAGAGACAGGTGGAACATCGAAGATGATGGTCTTTTGTCACCCTTTAAGCCTGTAACTAATCTCACCTCATGGCTTAAATTCTTTCCAAATAATAGGCAGGCCTATAAGGTTAATGGGCAGCTCTGGTGGCATAGTCCCTAAGGCACTTGACTGCTAACCAGAAGCCTGGTGGTTCAAACCCACCAACCACTCCTTGGAAGGAAGGTTGGGCAATCTACTTCCATAGTGATACTGCCTTGGAAACCCAAGGAGGGATCTCTATGAGTCTGTCCAACTCCACAGCACATAACAACTACAACATAAGGTTAACAATAACACCACAAAAGTATGCACTACTTAGAACAACCTTAAGAGATCAAAAGGGCAGTGTTTACCCAAGACTAAAAGCTCAAAAGGCAGGAAAGTAATGGAAAAAAAGGGATGAATGGAAATAGTAAACACAGGGCAGAAGTGGGAAAAGTGCTGTTACATTATAGAAAATGCAATCAATATCAGTAAACAAAATGTGTGAATTGTTGAATGCAAACCTATTTGTTCTGTAAATTTTCACCCAAATCACAAAAAAAAAATAAATTGTTGTTATAGGCATCGGAAATGCTATGGAGCACAGTTCTCCTCTGACACAAAGGAGTTCTCCATGAGTCAGGATGGGCTCAACGACAACTAGTTGTCTCTAGAGATCACCAAGCTTTGGAGGGCCAGTTTTCCATTCTTTAGATTAAAAAAGGGGGGGGGGGCACAATTCTAGAATCTAGACAGGAGGATTCCTTTCCCTCATACTAGCCCCAGTTTCCTCACATAAAAGTCTGAGGATGAGTCAGCTTCTCTTCCAACTCCAACGGATTTCAGGATTTCACCTATCTACTCATGCAGTCCCCTCTTCTGAAACTTTCCCTACCTCTAACCATCAAAAACCCACCTAGGTATCAAATTCTAGATCAAAGACAAAGCAAATGCCTTGTTGTTCTTGTTGTTAACTCCTGTAGAGTCATTTCCGACTCATAGCGACCCCATGCACAGCAGAATGAAACACTGCCGATCCCAAGCCAGCCCCACAATCCCTGCTATACTTGAGCCCATCATCGCAGTCACC
>NW_006921633.1:10237250-10253589 GCF_000298275.1 Orycteropus afer afer
TTCTGGTCTGCTACTCTGGGCAGGCCTGAGTTTCCTCTCCTCACCTAATTCCTTCGGCTGATTGCTCTTCTCTCTGGCTTCCTGGCTTTTAATCCCCTTTCTCCTGCTCTTCCTGCCTGCTGCTTTGGGCATCCCTGAGTTGTCTCTCCTCACCTATAACCCTGGGGTTGTAGTACTTCCCAAATATTTAATGAATAAGTGAACAAAAATATGTTAGTTAACAGTAGATCATTCAAACAGGATTCATTGGAAATCTTCTCTGGTCCCCATGACTTCCTAAGGCCTGTTCTGGTCTCTCTGTCTCCTGAATCTTGATAGCTCTTCAGTGCATGCAACACAATTTAAGCTTTATTTTCTCCATCAGCTTCTTCAAGGAAAAAACTCTGTTATTTGCAGGTAGAACCTTACTGCCTAGTCCAGCACCTGGCAGTTTATAAGTATTTCTTAAACAGCTCCTGAACGTTTGAGTAGTAGGAGCCCTGGTAACACAGTGCCGAAGGCATTTCACTGCTAACCAGAAGGCTGGCAGTTCAAACCCACCAGCCACTCCTCAGAAGGAAGATTGGACAATATACTTCTGTAATGATATTACTTTGGAAACACAAGAAGGGGTCGCTGTTAGTCAGATTCAACTTAATGGCAGTGAGTTGAATTAGAATGCTTGAGTGATTGAATGGTTGAAGTGTTCGTCTGATAAGAAAATTTTAGCTAACAACTAGATAGTAAATTTATCAAGGCCAATAATTTGTATATTTTTTCTATTCTTTACCACATCTAGCACTAGGTACAAAATGTAGTAGGTGCCTAAAAATACTTGGTAGTCTTATATTACAAATGCTGTTTCTATATTTATAATAAAATACTTTTGTGCACCTCAGACATCAAGGGATGGTCTCCAACAAAAGCCCAGAGCTAGTACTGCCACTAAATTAACAAGACAAGGGCAATCAGATTGAATTATCCTTTGGGAGACTGTGGAGGAAAAATAAGGAAATGGTTCCCAAATGGATATAAAAAATAACTTGAGGCCCATATGCATATAAAGAAGTAGTCTAGAAACTGTCCACACTATCACCAAGGATCTCACTTTTATCCTTTATAAACATGCATCCACTACCCTTTGATGACTTGCCTCTTTCAAGGGCATACCCAACATTCAGAATCCTTTCCCTTATATAAAGTGTTAGAAATCTGGGGACTAGGGAGTGAGGATGGTGACTATTTTGGCTTATTCCTGTACCTGCTCAAAAGATAGTTCAAAATCCCTAGGGAAACCTGACTAGAGTAGGCATTTTCATAGTTTTTCATCATTGATATCATTGTATTCCTCCTCACCATCCACTTCTTCCTTCTTCTCTTCTTTCACCTTTTCTTCTTCCTATTCTTTGCCTTCATCTCCTTCTTCGTCTTTGTTTTGTCTTTGTCTTCCTCTTCTTTTCCTTCATCTCATTCATGGGTGCTCTTCATCAACAAATAATTTATACAAAAGCATGTGCTACAAACAGCTTTCCTGCTCCTGGATTTGAGCTACTAACCCATTCAAAACAGCCCTGAGAAATATCCTTGCACTTGCTAGTGCAGGTAAGATCTTTAACAACAGGGGAAATAGTAACCCTACTTATACTTGGCCTGTAAGCATAACTTGCATTTCTTCTTTTTGAAAAAAGGCCACAAAGATTCAATGCTTCTCTAGCTGAGAAGTGAGATCCTGTGACAAGAAAGCTCCTGAAACCTGATTAAATATTGAGGAAGAGAGTCCATTGATTGACTTGCCCTCAGTAAAATAAGGTTTGAAATAAAACCCCTGGAGGGCTACACCCCCTAGTCTGCCGGAGGCCATGCTCTTTAAGGCAGGACAATTATAATTAATTGAGTGATCCCACAGAAAGCATACATGCAATGAAGAGTACTGCAAGTATCATCCCTTTGCACATCGACTAAAACCATCTGGGCATTCAAAGGGTTAAGCCAGGATCCACAGACCAAGGAAGCCAATTTTGCCTGTGGCTACCACCAGTCAAGACAGTTGCTGAGGGCTTTAGAGGTAGCTTTGTACTTTCAATTCAGCACAGTCATTTTTAAAGAAATAATCACTGCAAGTTTACAGTAGCATCAAACTGATAATTTTGAAGTGTGATTGCTTCCCCAGTTAGCCAATCAATCCTTTATTTTTAAGGGTGTAGACAGAAAAAAGAATATATGATCGGATCAATAATCAAGTACATTTATTTTTTTTTTCCCCTATAAATTATAACTGTTGTCTTGAGTAAACTTTCAAATTGTATAAAACAATAAATGATTCTTTTGATTTTATTCTTACCCAGAATTATAGTGAAGAATTGAAGGGAACTATATCCCTTTGATATATATATGTGCACAGAAACTTTTTTTTTTTTTTCTAAATGCCTACGAAGTGCCAGGTACTGTGCTGAAGGCCTTGAACACATTTTTCTTTTTTTTTTTTCATTTAATCTTGGATTGTTTCATCTTCAGAGCAGGCCAAAATTGGAAGAGCTGGCCTATTAAGGCTGTTCTTAAGTTTCATTTTTCTGTTATGATTAGGCCATTTCTCCTCATTGAAGGCTGATAAATTTTCAAAGAATTTACTTGCCACATTTCTACCCATTATTAAGCCCAAGGTATGCCAAGAAAATCACATTAAGCTGCACTTGTCATTGTTGGCCCTACTTCAAACTGGCATTAAGAAAGAGACAGCACAAGATGATTTAAAGAGGGTCGGCAGTTCTACCTGTTAGAATATTATTATCACAGCACAGCAATGAAGCTAGAGCTTGAGATGAAAATCCCTGATCATTATCTATGCTTTTCTCACTCTGTTACCCATCCATCTATCCATCCATACATCCACCCACCCACCCACCCATCCATCCACTCAATATATACCAGCTGAATGCCTACTATTTGCCATCCTTGCCTTTAGTGAGCTTCCTGTCTGGAGCAGAAAGAAGACATGATCAAAACTAATACAATGCAAGACATGATAAGGAATGCAGACCAGGAACTGCTCGTTCTTTTTGAGAAGAGTAGGAAAGCCTTCATAGCAGAGTAAGCACAATCTTAAATCTTAAAATAATAATAATAATAATGTACTCCTAATTACAAAAGGATCAGATGTTCAATACAGACAATATTATAAAATATAGAAAAACATAAATATAAAAACCACCCACAATGTGACCATCATTCCTTTCTTCTTCTGAAGTGTATAGAGCAAAAAGTGCAAGTCCCTTCTCCCTTGCTCCCAGTCCCATTTTCCAAATGGTTAACAGTATAGTGAATATGTTTACAGCCTTTAAATTTGCTCTTATACAAATTTGTCCCTCTACCTCCTCCCCCAATACACACAGTGGTTAAGACAGCTATCTCAACCACAAACTATTTGTGTGAACTTATGCCAGTTTCTTAATCTATCTGAGTCTTATTTCCCTCATATGTAAAATGCAGTTAATAAAAGTATGTATTCTAGGTATGTTTTAAGAATCAAATGAGAAAATTAATATAAACAATTTCTGGTACATAGTAAGTGCTCAATAAATGTATTATCAATAGTAATAGTAGTAGCTGTACATATAAGTACACACACGTTTTGTTTTAAAAAGTAAAATAAGTTATATATATTGTACAATGTATGTCTTCTAATTAGTGATAGTTAAGTATCTTTTCTCAAATTAGTCTGTGTTGATCAACTTGATTCTTTGTCAATGACTGCATTGTAGAATTCTTCCAGAATTTTGTCTATCAGTACAGATCATCACTATAAAAATATTGTGCCCATACATTTATGCATTCATTCTAATATTTCTGCAGGACAGATTCCTAGAAGTATAATTTTAGGTCACAATGTAGGTGCATTATACACTTGAGTAGATAATAACAAACAAACAATCTTTCAAAGAGGTTTTAAAATTTACAATCCAATCAGTTCTATGTGAGAACTATGCCTTCCATCATCAACGGAGGCATTTTTCGTTGTTTTTATTTGCATTTATTTAATTACTCAAAAAATAAAATAAAATAAAATAATCTCACTGCCATAGAGTCCATTCCAACCCATAGCAACCCCATTGAGTTTCAAAGGCAGTAAGTCTTTACAGATTTAGATTTCCTCTTTGTCTTCCAGGGAGCAGCTTGTGCATTTGAACCGCCAGTCTTATGGTTAGTAGACAAATGCCTTAGGCACTATGCCACGAGAGCTCCTTTTTAAATATTATATAATCTTGCATAAATTTAATTACTAGTGACAATTATACTCTGGAATTAAATAATTTGCCTATATGAAGGGCTTGGATGGGTATCTGATGCATCTTTTTTTTATTATTGTGGTAAAAATACACATAACAAAATATTTACCAATTTAATCATTTTTATGTGTATAATTCAATGACATTGATTGTATTCTTCATGTTGTGCAAACATTGACATTATTATTTTCCAAATTATTCCACCACCATTAACCTAAACTCAGTGCTTCCTAAGCAATAATTACTCCTTCCTTGCTCCCTCCCACCCCTGATAACCAATAATAAGCTTTACTTTCTATGTATTGGCCCATTTCATACAGTATGCATTCTTTTGTAATTGAATTGTTTATCTCAGCATGACGTTTTGAAGGTTCATCCATGTCATAGCTTTTAATCAGACTTCATTTCTCCTTATGTTGTTGTTAGATGCCGTCTCATTGGCTCCAACTCATAGGGATCCTATGTACAACAGAACAAAATACTGTCCAGTCATGTGCCATCCTCACAATCCTTGCTAAACTAGAGCCCATCATTGCAGCCACTGTGTCAATCCATCTTGTTTAGGGTCTTCTCCTTTTTGGCTGACTCTGCACTTTATTAAGCATGATATCCTTCTCCAGGAAATAGTCCCTTCTGATAATATGACCAAAGTAGGTGAGATGAAGTCTGGACATTCTTGCTTCTAAGGAGCATTTGGTGGCACTTATTCCAGGATAGATTTGTTCTTTCTGGCAGTCCACTGTATTCTTGGTATTCTTCTCCAAAACCATAATTCAAAGGCATGAACTCTTTTTTGGTCTTCCTTATTCATTGTCCATCTTTCACATGCATGTGATGCTATTGAAAATACCATGGCTTGTGTTGTTGTTGTTGTTGTTGTTATGTGCCGTCGAGTCGGCCCCGACTCATAGCGACCCCTCCATGGGTTTCCGAGGCAGTATCACTACGGAAGTAGGATTGCCCAACCTTCCTTCCGAGGAGTGGCTGGTGGGTTTGAACCGCCAGCCTTCTTGTGTTAGGTGCACTTAGTCCTCAAAATGAATCTTTGCTTTATAAATTTAAAGAGGCCTTTTGCAGAATTTCCAGTGCAATAAGATGTCTGATTTCTTAACCACTGTTACCATGGGTGTTGATTATGGATCCAAGTAAAATGAAATCTTTGACAACTTCAATCTTTTCTCCATTTATCCTGATACTGCTAATTGGTCCAGTTGTGAGGATTTTTGTTTTCTTTACGGTGAAGTGTAATCCATACTGCAGACTCCAGTCTTTAATCTCTATTACTAAGTGTTTTAAGTCACCTTGACTTTCAGCAAGCAATGCTGTGTCATCTGCATATCACAGACTATTAATGAGTCTTCTTCCAATCCTGATGCTGCCTTCTTCTTCATATAGTTCAGCTTCTTAGATTATTTGCTCAGCATAGAGGTTGAATAAGTTTGGTGATTTTTCTTTATGGCAAAGTAATATTCCGTTGTATGTATGTACCACATTTTGTTTACCCATTCATTTGTTAATGAGCATTTGGGTTGTTTCCATTTTTGGCTATTGTGACTGGCACATCAAAATTTAATTAGAATGTTCTTACTGATGGAGCATCTTTATGTGTTTGCTTGTCATTATTTTTGCCAGTCCTTAAGTTTCCTACTCTTTGCCTATATTCTCATTATATTTTCTTTTCCTTACTGATTTATAATCTGATAATGTAGTGCTTAAGGCATATGACTGCTAACCAGAAGGCTGGTGGTTCAAACCCACCAGCTATTCCTTAGAAGGAAGACTGAACAATCTACTTTCAAAAAGATTTACCACTTTGGAAACCCAACGGGGGTCTCTATGAGTCAGAATCAACTAGATGGCAGTGAGTTTGGCTTTTAGTTTATATTTACAGAAGCTGACAGCCACCTCTTTCTCTCAGAATGATTGTCAGCTTCAAATTACTGACCTTTCAGTTAGTAGCTGAGTCCTTAACCACTGTGCCAAGAAATAAACAAACATTTTCTTCCTGCCACTTGTGTTATAACTTGGTTAAACATCAAGTAGAATTCAGAAGGGTAAAGTTTTGGTGAAGAAGGCATTTCTAGAAAAGGTAGTATCTGCAAAGACTCATGGCTTTTAAAAGGATATCACATTCCAACAACACAGAACAGATTTATATGGTGGGAAAACATATAGATAGAAAACACAAAGCCAAAAACAAACTCACTGCTGTCCAGTCATATATGACTCCTAGCGACACCTCCTTGGGTGTCCGAGGTGGTATCACTACACAAATAGATTGCCCAATCTTCTTTCTGAGGAGCAGCTGGTGGGTTTGAACTGCCAGCCTTCTTGTTAGCAGTCAAATGCCTTAGGCACTACACCACAGAACTATGTCAAATATCACCACCATTGGATCAAACATTTTTGAGAGAAAGTTCTGAGTAATTGTATGTTTAATACTTTCATACAATTTTCTCAGAATGAGAAGAATAAGGAAGCTGGTTGGTTGGCTCTACTTTTGTTAGACAAAATGGTAAAAGAAGGTGATGAGCTCAAGGCTTCAGAGTCATAGTTCAAGTGGCACAGAAAACACCTGAATATTTCCATTTATGTCCCGAAAAGAAGTCTTGCATTTTCTAGTCAAAGAGCTGATAGTGCCAAAAAACAAACCCAGAGTCTTATACTAAGAGTGGCTGAATTATTATGCCAATTGTATTCCCAACCTCAAATGTTGTTTGGGGACCCTGACAGAGAAAGAACAGAATTCTGAAACTTGAGATGGAAATATATAGGTGGATAATCAGGCAAATGGGGATATTGAGCTATTAAATTCCATTGAATCACTCCTGCCAACAGAGTCTAGCCCTTGTATTCCCATCTGAGGAGCTCTGGTGGCATAGTGCCTAAGGCATTTGACTACTAACCAGAATGCTGTTGGTTCAAACCCACCAGCCTCTCCTCCGAAGGAAGATTGGGCAATCTACTTCTGTAGCGATACCACCTTAGAAACCCAAGGTGGGTCACTATGAGTCACATCTCTACTTGACAGCAATGAGTTTGGTTTTTGGTTTACTCCCATGTGGAGAGATTACTCCAGCTTTGTCTACTATGCCACCCTCCCCAGTAAAACCATTATCCCTTTCATCCCCGCCTCATTTAATGACATTCACCCACTTGTGTCTGAAGAGTGTTTGTCAGAGATATCACCTGGGGCATTGCCTGGGGAAGATGTCTTACAAGACATTACTGAATGTCTTGAGGACTCACTTCTGTCACCTGATTCTGCTTTTAGAACTATAATTACACTTAAGACCCAGTGAGCCCCTAAGAGATGAAGTATAAAATGAGATCTATGAGGAAGTATGCTATACTCCAAAAGAATTGACTGATCTTTTTCTACAATATAAAAGCAAAACCTGGAGAATATGTGTGGGAATGGCTATTAAGGTGTAGGAAAATTGTGCAAAGAACATAAAGTTAGATGAGTCTAAATTTATGGATATGAGCCCACTAAACACAGATTCTTAATTCAGTGTGTCAGCTGGAGAGGTTATAAAAAGATTTAATAGTTTATTTGGTTGATTCAATGAAACATATATTAAGCTGTGACCTACACTGAATCAAGTGAAATACCTGAACTATCTTGGTATACTTTAAAAGAAGGTATACAAAGAGTTTGGGAAGTTGGCATATTAGAAAGGGTTTATTAAACTAGGCCCACAGATGTACCCATGGAGTATCCAGAGGACACATCTTTCACCACAACAGTAAGGAAGAAATTTGTGATGGAAACTCCAGCATCCTGGAAGAATGTTGTGATTACCATTTTGTATATGTTAGATTTGACAGTGGGAACTGCCCTAAGTGAATTCTGACATATAACTACAATGGGGCTCATTGGAACCTGAGGTGTTACAGGTCAGGTAACTCTGCTTAATCAGCAAAGAAAAAGTGGGCTTGATTGCTATAATGGACAGGAGAATCAAAGCAGTGATCAGAATTGTCTGACTCATATGGAATGGCACTGGCTACCTAGTCATGGTGCTCCTAGAAGTGAAATAGGTGAGAAATATACTAAATATTTACTTGATCTGTATAAGGAGAAGAATTTTAGGTCAAGTAAATAGTAGTCTACCTTGAATCACCAGAATAGAGTGTCACGGCCCCTACTAAATCAATTCTCAGACTTGAGCTAATTCACAGACTTTGGTCTCCCTGATAAAGGATCCCACTACACTACCAAAATTCACTACTGTTAATCTTTCTTTCAGCTTTCCCCAAAGGGATCTACCACCTTTTATAAGAAAGACTATTCATTGGGGAAAAGGAAATAATCAGAATTTTCAAGAATTACTGGACATTGCTTCTGAACTGACATTAATTCCAGGAAATCCAAAGCATTACTGTGGCCCAGCAGTCAGAGTGAGGGAGTATGGAGACCAGGTTATAAATGGAATCTTTGCTCAGGTCAGTTTCACTGTGAGTCCAGTGGTTCGTCTTCTACCTCAGTGAAATTTCTGGGGCATTGTGGCTTATTTATAGTTGTGGGAAGGGCATGATACATTAACTATCCTTTCCTTTAGAAGGAATATATCAACATGCCCCACACCATTGGATCCTTCAAATTTCACTGAGGTGGAAGGTGCCTGAATTTTTGTTTAACTTTGCATCCTTTAGTGTGCAACTGTCTTACCAATAAGTCTAGAGTCATTGATATTTCTTTCTCACTCGTGTATACATAACAAATATCTTTATGTGCTTCCCTCCTTCATTACATTACTTATTATAAAATATAACATGTAAGTAGGGCTAGTGCATTTTCAGTTCTATAAGTTTTAGTTGTATCATGTTAAGTGCAATTATGATTTTGTAATTGTCTTTATTCAGAGATTATGTATGATTTAAGGAGATGTGTATGGGTGTCAAGTTGAGAAGGAGTGGACTATGATGATTATGTGTTGATTTGGCTAAGTCATGATTCTCTGTGCTTTGGTAGATATTATGTAATCATCTTACATTTTGTGATCCGATGTGAGTTGAAAGGGGATTTGCCGTGGAGATGTGGCCTGCATCTAATATATATGAACATTCTGGGAAAGCCCAATCTCTCTCAAATCTGTCTTTAATCCTGTATTTGCTTCATCATCCTCTGACTTCCAGTTCTTGGGAGGTGAGACAGCAGCCAATTTCTGACCAGTAGATGTTGGGTTCTTCAGTCTCTGCTACCAATGAGTGAGGAGAAGCCTCCAGCCTGACACTGACTCATGGGTTTGGGACTTGCCAGCTTCCACAATTGGATGAGCCATTTGAAATAAAGCCCTTTCTATATTTATATATACACTCACTGGCTTTGTTTCTCTACAGAAATCAGCTTAAGACACCATGGGTCAGAATTCTTAAACTGTTTTGGATCAAGGTAACATAACCATGTTGCCCAGCTCTAGGGGACACCAGTCATCTTTCAGTTTTATAGGTCCCCTTACGTTGCAAGTGTTGGTCAAGGGATCCTTTGTAGACTCTGAAAAAAGTCAAGAAATTGTTCCTCAGTGAAATTCACATATACAAAAAACTTTGCATTTAGGAGTTTGCAAAGATACAATGATATCCACCCACAGATTGTTTAAAGGCTCAAGTACCCAAAAGTCTGAAGGTCTGCTCTGGGGCCTTTATGTGACATTTGAATTTACTGCTCATGTAACTTGAAACTATAGTGAAGTTTGAGTTAAACCAAATTATGCCAAATTTAAAACTTTCACCCTCAGGCCATGGAAATACTCCCTGGAGGCCAAGAGCATTATAAACTAGTGCTGTCCAAGAGAAATACAATGCAAGTATGGGTCACATTTGAAATTTGAAGTTTTCAAGTAGTCACACAAAAAAGTTAAAAGAAATGAGTAAAATTAATTTTAATAATATACTTTATCTAATCCAATATATCAAAAATATAGTCACTTCAATATGTAATCAATATAAAAAATCATTAATGAACTATATTTTGTACTGTTTTTTTTGTATTAAGTCTTTGAAATCTGGTGTATATTTTATATTTTCATTGCATCTTAATTCATACTAGTCATATTTCAAGGGCTCAGTTACCAAGGATAGCTAGTGCCTACCGTATTGGACAGCAAAGTTCTAAATCATCTCTTAACATTTCCCTTTCTCTAAACACATTTCCCTCCCGGAAGGCCCATTTAAACCTAATGAGGCACCATGAAACATGCTGGTTCTCATTGTGTTTTATCAAACCCTTTCTTTGACATTCTCACTATACTATGAATACAAAGCAGTAAGTTTTCTCTCTATGAGACATTCTATTTTAAGGTTGGCATCCCAGTGCAGTATCGGAAATGTTATCCCAGTGGAAAAAAGTTCAAATATCAGGGAAGAAGACAGAAATATCTCTTTCAAAGCGGGCAGTATTTCATGAAACACAACATTTTGGTGACCACTTTGGCCTGGAACTGGTTCTTCATGTGCTTTTGGTCTCTGTCTTCTTTCCTTATGCTGCTGTAACACAAATATCACACATGAGTAGCTTTAAAGAATAGAAAATTTTTTCATAGTTCTGCTGGCCAAAAGTCCAAATCAAGGTCTCGGCCTTGTCAATTCCTTTCATGTCAGTAGTCCTGGGCATTCTTTGCTTCCTTAGTGTTCATTGGCTTGTAGATGATTCTCACATGGTATCTGCCTTCCCCCACATGTGTGTCTCTGTGTCTATCATGATCTTTTTATAACACAGAAGTGGTTGGGTTTAGGATCCACTCTACACAGTATGATCGCAACTGATTGATTGATTACATTACATTAGATTAATTATGGAAAGTCATTATATTGCATTACATTACATGTGATTGCATGTGGTAGTTTGTTCTACCCAGGATCAAATTCTTTAATCATATGTAGTTATTCTATGACAGCAGCTAGACTAGTGTTTGACCAAACAACTGGGAACCATAGCCTAGCCAAGTTGACACATATTATCACAGTTTCACCACCAGGAAATACCAAGTTGGACATTGTTTACATGGGCATTTTCTCCACTTCAGTGTAGAAGGTGGAGATGGCAAAACAAAAGATTTGTAAAACTCCAGCGAATCCTAAAATACCAGGAGACCAGGCGAGCTCTGTCTATTCTTGCTATCTTATAGTTGAAAATACAAAGCAAAACAAAACAATACAACTTAGCCTCAGAAATGTTGTCTATTACTATACATCATAATCCCAGATTAAAGTTCATTTGAGAGATATGAAACCATGGGGTAACATAACTCTCATCTGTATGCTTAAAAAATTAAGAGATTTCCCTAAAAAAATAAAAATAAACATGACTCTATACTTTTTATTCACTAAATTGGGCTGAGGTTAAACATTTAATATGCTCCTATGAGGAAAAAAGAGAACCAAAAGAGCATCTCAAAGTGATTCTTATTTCCCACTCTGCAAATAATAGCATTATTTGGTACATCTAAAGGCAAGATTAAATAATGCAGAGATAACATCCTGTGGTCACATGCCACTGAAAGACATTATATTTGCAGGGGCTCAGAGACCAAGACACTCAGGGAACCTGGCTCAAGTTCAAAACCTTAGGAACTCTACATTCTTTCCTTCCAAATGAGAGGAAGATATGCTTAGTAGTGTCACGATTTCAGCTATAAGTAGAAGTCTTCTGATTAAAAATAAACTGAGTCCATTATTTCTATTTACAGTTTTCCACAATTTAGCAGCAATATGAAGAAAGAAAAAGATGCTGAAAACATGTGTTTCAAAACCTCAAATGCTTTGGAGAGCATGATTAGACAACATCCTCAAATGTGTTTCTTTACCTTCAATGCCCATGTCCAAAGGGCTCACCAAGCTTGCAAGGGCACCACTTGCAGCATAAACATGTTTATCTACAGAAAGAATGGTCCAGAAAAGGCACAGCTACAATTAAATTAGTAGCTATAAAGAGCAGTGCTTCTTGCTCCAGACATTTCCTCCTATAATAAACTGCTATTTTTTACATAGACATTGGAAAATTGTCGAGGGAGTGGGGACCAGGCAAAGGGAAGTTGGCATAGGGCAAAATAAAATGCTAGAAGGCTTTCTGAGTTGATGTTTTAGTTGTATTTCAACAGTATAAATGTTCAACATATACCTGCTGAAAGACTAGTGGCCATCCTACAAACACTTTGAAAGCATGTAGTATTGTGGATTGTGGATGCCATTTATCCACTGTATACAGTAGGGTTTCTTAGCCTTGATTCTATTGACTTTTGTTCATATAATTCTTTTTTATGAGCAGGGTAGGAAGATATCTTGAGTACTGTAGGATGTTTAGCATCCCTGGTCTCTACCCAGCAAATGTCAGTAGTATTCCCAGTCCAAGTTGTGACAACCAAAAATATCTTGACATTACAAAAGACCCCAGGAGTAAAAATCACCCCTGGTTAGGAACTACTTTCTATTTGCTAAGTCTGACTCAGTGTTAAGTCACTATTATGTGTCAAGCATTGACTGAGACACTTGTTCCTGCCTTCAGGTAGTTCCCAGTTTAGTGTGGGAGAGAAAGTTTAAAGTGTTAAGACATGACAGATGGTGGGTTGACCCTTAAAAAATGGGTGAGGACATTTAGAAATTGTACCTTTAACTGAAAAAAGATTATACATTTAGCAAAGTTTTCAGAGAAAACCCCATTAAATTTAGTGAGAGTTTCTGCTCTGCTAGTGGGTTACATATTAAAGTTGAATTTGAAGGCTCTCAGAGAAGCGGTGATCCTGGCCCCTATACATCTTTGCTGACTTCATAAAAAACAAGGGTGCTGCTTTGTGACCCGTGCAGCTCTACAAAAAGATTGTGTAACATGCAGTATGCCTTCGATCCAAATAAACTCCCAGATTATTAAAAGGATGTTTTCTCCCTCTCGAGGTCAAGGTGAGTCACTGGAGCTTTTTCCCTGTTATTAACCAAGCACTAGATGTATAAGGCTTAGATATTAAAAGGCATTAGCCATGGCATCATGACCATCTAGTTTAGAGAAAATGCTAAACTTGAAGGGGAAGCTGCATTACTTACAAAGTAAGTAAATGACCTGAAATATTAGAAGTCATGTGTATAAACCCATTCAAATTTCTGTGGCCAAAAAACAAGGAAGTGTAGTCAGTTTTCTGAGCACCTGAGGCCAGCCTCTCCCTAGTGGCATTCTAAATAGAAAGAATATATAACCACTGGCTTACTTTGACCCAGAACTGCCAATAAGCCTCTACTTTCTTTCAATAATCTGGTTATTTACTTCTACCAAGAACTGTGTGGTGCTTGTGGAACAGTCCTCTTCCCACGTGCTACATCCACCACCTTCCCGTGGAAAGGAAAGTAATTCTAAAAGGTTAAATTATGCCCCTCAAAAATATATGTTTTAGAGTTGTGGTAAGATGGCAGAATAGGCAGACAGACTGCACAGTCCCTCTTCAACAAAGAAAAGGAGAACCAATTAACACAGATACAAAAAATAATCCTGAAGCCCTGAGCTGTGAAGAAAAAGATATAGAAATGAACTAAACTCCAACTAGGAGAAGAACTTGCATGAAAACACCAAAAAAGGAGACATACAGAGCTGTGGTCTATCAGTGATCCTGATGGTACAGACAGCTTGGATATTGCCGAGTAGTGTTAGGTCCCAAGAATTAACCTAAAAATCAGCCCTGCTAGCCAGGGGCTGCACGAAGGACTGCACTGGTGGCTGGAGAATAAAAGGGGAAGCAACAAAGAGGAAGGCAGGCTGAGCTGTGGACTTTTCCATGTTCGGAGGATGCAGCCATTTTGAATGTTTACAAGTAATTTGACAAGTTTGGATATTTAAAGCAGCAGCATTCTCCCAGATTCCAGGTATTTAATAGGCTCCACTTGCCAGGAGCCACAAGGACATTCCAGATACCAACAACTAGAAATGTGCATTATTCCCCTTGTTACCCTCATACTACATACATTCTTGGTGAACAGAGTTGTGGCCATCCCTCATTTCTACCTACCTTCTGGGATGGCAGGAATTCCATCCCAGTCTGTGTACTCAGATGGAGCCTGAGTGCACTGCCACACCCTGCCCAGATTTATTTTTTCCTTTTTTTTTGATTGTCTGCTTTTATCTCTTTTAAATTATGGATTATAATTATTATTGTCTTTTTATTATTATCAATTATTCTCCCTTTCCTAGGTTCTAGTTTTCAGCTTTTTCTTTCTTCCCTGACCCTGGTTCCCATTTTTTTTCTTTCTCATGGTTAACCCCATTCCTTGCTTTTCTTTTTGCATTTTTCCCATTTTTTTCTTCATTATTCTTCTACTCTACCTTTTTTCTCTTACTGCCCTTTCCCCAGATATTGTGGGCTTTTTTTCTCTTTTTGGTTATTGTTACTATGTGTTTACATGGTGTGTTTTTTGTCCACTTACTTTTACTTTTTTGATGGTTATTTGATTGTTGGTTTTGCCTAACTGAGTGGGAGACAGCAAGAGTGCCTATACAACACAACCACACCCTCACCTCCTGCAGCTTCACCTACTGAGTGAGAGCCACCATTTCTTTCTCTACCAACTGGACAGCGATAAATGACCACCAAGAAAAGCCTGACTGACCCTTAACTGTTCTTCACAAACAGTTAACAAAGATCTAAATACAACAACATTACAATGTCCCAGAGACAACAGACCAACACAGTCCACACAAAGAAGCAAGATAAAGTGATAGAAACAAGGGAGCAGGATACAAGCCCAGAACACATCCCTGAGGAAGAAGCACCATTGGAACACCCTGATAAGGAATTCAAAAGAATTGTATTTAAGTATCTTCAAAGGATTGAGAGACAGACCAAGGAAAACACAGACAAAACCCCAGAAGAATTTTGGAAGAAAGTACAAGAACAAAATAAATGAAAAATTAGAAATGACACAAAATCCACAGATAGAAATCCAGATTACTACTAAATTTTCAGAAATAGATAACACATTGAAAGGGCAAAGGAGCAGAATTGAATCAATGAAAGACAGAACTAATGAGATTGAAGACAAAAACCTGAATACTTCTTTGGAAAGGGATCAATCAGAAAAAAAGATCAAAACAAAATGGAGGAAGCCTAAGGCTCACGTGGGATACCATCAAAAAGGAATAATCTATGCATCATTGGAATTCCAGAACAGGAAGAGAAAAAGAAAACCACTGAGAAAATTGTCCAAGATTTGTTGGAAGAGTACTTGCCTGATATGATGAAAGATGAGAATATATGCATTCAAGAAGTCCAACAAACTCCAAGCATGATAGACCCCGAAAGAAAATCACCAAAACATATCATCATCAAACGCATCAAAACCAAAGACAAAGAAAGAATCCTAAAAGCCAAAAGCAAAAAAAACCTAACTCACTGCTGTCAAGTTGGATCCAATTCATAGCGAACCCTCCTTGGGTTTCCAAGGCGGTATCACTTCAGAAGTAGATCACCCAATCTTCCTTCTGAGGAGTGGTTGGTAAGTTTGAACCGCCAGCCTTCTGGTTAGCAGTCAAATGTCTCAGGCACTATGCTACCAGAGCTCCCTATCAGCATGGGAGAAATGAAAAGTTACTTACAAATGACAACCAATAAGAATAAGCTCTGATTTCTCAGCAGAAACCATGCAAGTGAAAGGTAATGGGATGGTATATATAAAACCCTGAAAGAAAAATATTTCCAGCCAAGAATTATATATCCAGCAAAATTGTCCCTCAAATATGACGATGAAATTAGGAGATTTCCAGATAAGCAGAAATTAAGAGAATTCATTAAAACCAGACAAACCTTACAAGAGATACTAAAGGGAGTCCTTTGAATGGAGAACAAATATAGCAAACAACAACCAACAATTGATACACATGATGACATAACCCAGAAAGTAACACAGATATGGATGCATCCAAAGTAAAACAATCTTACAAGATTATAAACAGGGAACCAGAGTCATCATTTGGCAAATGAAGACAAATATAAAACAAAAAGAGGGGAAATACTGTGTAGTTACAGAACTTCTAAATGGTAAGGAACTCAAGAGAGTTGCAAGATAGAATGGACTGTTCAAACTCAGGGAAAAAA
>NW_006921633.1:10254089-10255168 GCF_000298275.1 Orycteropus afer afer
CAGACTTTAAAAGAGTTGAAAAAGCAAATAGATGACTCCACAGTCATAGTGGGAGCCTTTAATACACCACTTTCAATAAAAAATAGAACAACTGGAAAGAAGTTCAACAAAGACACAGAAGAGCTAAACAATAAAATCCACCAACTTGACCTTACAGACATCTACAGAGCACTTCACCCAACAACAGCACAATATACATTCTTTTCCAGTGCACAGGGAACATTCTACAGCATAGACCATATGTTATGCCATAGCCATAAAGCAAGCCTTAATAAATTTAAAAACATTGAACTATTGCAAAGCATCTTCTCAGATCATAATGCTATCAAATTAGAAATAAACAACAGGAAGATCAATGGAAAAAGAGCAAACACATGGAAACTGAATAACACCTTCCTTAAGAAAGACTGGGTAAGAGAAGAAACAAAAAAATGAAATTCAAAAATTTCTTGAATCAAATGAGAATGAAAACACAACATAACAAAATCTTTGGGACACAGCAAAAGCAATGATCAGAGGCCAATTTATAGCAACACATGCACACATCAAAAAAAAAGAAAGAGCCAAAATCAACACCTTAATCCAACATCTCCAACAATTAGAAAAAGAACAGCAAGAAAAGCCTACAGTCACTAGAAAAAAAAGGAAATAATAAAGATTAGAGTGGAAATCAATAAAACAGAAAATAGAAAGACAATACAAAAAAAACAAGACTAGATATTGCTTTTTGAAAAGATTAATAAAATTGTCAAACCCCTGGCAAATTTAACAAAGAAAAAGAGAGAGAGAATGCAAATAACATGAATAAGAAATGAAATGGGTAACATCACAACAGAACCTACTGAAATAAAAAGGATAATATCAAGATACTATGAAGAACTGTACTCTAACAAATTTGAAGACAGTTACCTGGCCAACTGACTGGACAAGATCCAGATTTGTGCCCATTCCAAAGAAAGGTGATGCAACAAAATGTGCACAGTATTCCATTGTGTGTATGTACCATACTTTGTGTATCCATCCCTCAGTTGATGGATATCTAGGTTGTTTCCATCTTTTAGCTATTGTAAATAGTGCTG
>NW_006921633.1:10271686-10331414 GCF_000298275.1 Orycteropus afer afer
CCTAATCCCTTTGGCTGATTGCTCTTCTCTTTGGCTTCCTGGGTTTTACCCCTTTCTCCTGCTCTCCCGGCCTGCTACTCTGTGCTACGCCCGTATTTCCAGAGTCTGGAGGGAGGGACCATTGTCTAGATGGTGTATTTTCAAGCCTTGAGACCCAATGTAGTTTGTTCTCCTGGGTTTGGGGCTTGCTTGGCTCCCATTGCCCCTTCTTTTCCTCCATTTGTAATGGATATGTTTACCCTGAGCCTGTTACACCATTGCGCCTTGGAAGCAGATAATATATTCTAGATTTCACAGAATCTCAGATAAAGAATTTTGCCCCAGAATGGAATATACCTAATGTCTCACTCATATTTCATTTAGATGATTCAGAAGATGAAATTTTGGACTTGGAGTTGATTTAGTACATTAGAGATTATATGATGGGGAAAATATGTTTTACATGTGGCAGGAACATGAATTTTGGGGGATGAAAACATGGCATATTATGGCTATTGTGTCCCCCAAAAAATGTGTGTTTTAAATCCTAACCTCTATGCTTGTGGTTAGGATCCTATTTGGAAATCAGTTGTCTTTGATATGTTAATCACACAGGATGAGTGTTGGATATATCTTGAGTCTATTTCTTTTGAGATGTGAAAGATATTAAACAAGCAAGCTGAGAAGCAGAGATGGAGAAAGAGAGAAGCCCAGGAGCAGTAGCTCAGAAGAGACAAGTTCCTTCAGAGTTGATATGCAGAGAACCAGTGCCCTGAATTTGGACCTCTAGGTGGCAATGGAGAGCTCTGGTGGCTTAGTGCCTAAGGCACTTGACTGCTAACTAGAAGCCTAGTGGTTCAAACCCAACAGCCACTCCTCGGAAGGAAGGTTGGACAATCTACTTCCATAGTGATACTGCCTCGGAGGGTCACTATGAGTCAGATCTGACTCCACGAAATAGGGTTTTTAGCTTCTTAAACTATGTGAAAATTAATTTCTGTTTGTTAAAGACATCCACTTGTGGTATTTCAGTTATAGCAACATCAGATAGCTAAAACAGTAGCCACCATTCTCACTCATAAGAAGGCTGCAGACCTTGGCGGAAATCAATTAGAACGTTTATTTACAGCAAATCCATGTTCAAGAAGTAAATAAACCTAATAAACCCACGAAAGCACCACAAAGCTAAAATTAGATAGTTTCCATTGCTTTTAAATGACCAATTTAACACAGATTAAAGTGGGAGGGAAGAGTATGAGCAAAGTTGGATATGATTGTTTTAGTGCAAAATATCTTTGAGATATACTTGGTGATGGACTTCTACTTCAATGCTGTTGTTTCAGGTATGTGAAAGAGAGTTTCTCAGACCTGTGCACTTCTTACATCAGTTTCCTCCCCTGACTCCCTACTAACGAATGGCCATTGAGTTCATTCTGACTCATGGAGACTCTGTGTATCAGAGTAGAACTGTTCCATAGAGTTTTCAACAGCTATTTTTCCATCAGTAGGTCACTAAGTATTTCTTCCAAGATACCTCTGAGTGGACTTGAACCTACAACCTTTGGTTAGTGAACAAATCCATTAACTATACTACCCAGGGATTCTGGCTCCCTACTAAGACAAGCTTTAAGTGCCCAGAAGGGGAAGATGGTACTGGGGCAAACAGTACAGCAAGTTGGGGGGAAAAAAAAATGCTGCTTCTAGGTGAAATAGACTTTAAGAAGTGCTTGTGAGGCTTATCTGCCTGGAGCTACATTAAGCCAGACTGCTAACCAGAAGGCTGGCAGTTCAAATCCACCAGCCTCTCCTTGAAAGAAAGACTGGGCAATCTACTTCCACAGAGATACCACCTTGAAAACCCAAGGAGGGGTCGCTATGAGTCGAATGGACTCAACTGCAGTGAATTTTCTAACGACACAGGTCGCCCTTGGAGTACTCTCCACTGTTCAATCAATAGCACTGTATCTAACAGGCTGAAGGAGTTTCTGGATGGTGCAAATGGTTAACATGCTTGGCTGCTAACTGAAAAGTTGGAGGCTCAAGTCTACCCAGAAACACCTCAGAAGAAATCTACTTCTGAGAAATTGGCCACTGAAAAGCCTATGGAGCACAGTTGTACTCTGACACCGATGTGGTTGCCATGAGTTGGATTTGACTCAGTGGTTACTGGTTTAACAGGCTTTAGCCTGGGAGGAATACCTTCTCATGAATAGTTCCATGAAGTTGCCTGAAAACACACCAAGTAGGTGTTCATTCTCCAGTGGTCTGGATATTGAGAATGTTGCTGGACAAATTCTAAAGTCTGCCCTTTCCTATTTATTCTTTTCCCTGATATAGCAAGAGATTGGCATTCTCTGGCTGACCTTAATGCAAACTACCTTGCTATGTTATTGCTTCTTTACATTTTTGGATTTTGAAAGAAATGTTATATGAAGAATAAGCTGAAGGGATGACTGATGGTGAAATTTTGTAGAGACAGTGGATAGGGGATATCTCACTAGATACACTGCATTACATTAAATCTGCCACTACTGACTACTGTTTGAGGTCCACTTACCTGTGTGTGCAAGACAGTTAGATGCTGTCTAAAAATTCCTGCTTTGCTTCCATGGTGTACAGTTTTCACCAGAAAGTTGGTGACTATTCAGGGACTATCCTTTCAGTCCCCCTTACATCAGGGAAGCTAACTGCTTCTTATCAATGCCATGTGAACAGTTTAGAGTTTTGTGACACTTTTCCCCGTCTCCTGGCTGGTCATAAAGGACTCCAAGGCCCTAAGGAGTGATTAAACCTTAAGATGCTTTTTCAGAAGTAGATCACAAGGTGTTTCTTCTGAGATACTTTGAATGGACTTGAACCTCCAACCCTTGGTTAGTAATCAAATTCATTAATTGCACAACCCAAGGATTTCTCTACATGGAGGAAATCTCTCTGACAATTAGAAATACCTCCATAGGACAGTTATACGACAAAGAGGTAACTTTGAGAGTGTTAAACCACTGAAATTAGGAGGAAAAGTGGTATTTGTTACAGCAGACTGATCTAGTGTTAACCTGATATACCAGGTCAATGAAGTATGAAAGAAAGGGTGGCAAGAAGCTTATATTTCCTATCAGTACCTGTTGATTGTCTGGGTCTATGTTGTTGTTTGCCGTCGAGTCGGCCCCGACTCATAGCGACCCCTCCTTGGGTTTCCGAGGCAGTATCACTACGGAAGTAGGATTGCCCAACCTTCCTTCTAAGGAGTGGCTGGTGGGTTTGAACTGCCAGCCTTCTGGTGAGCAGTCAAGTGCCTTAGGCACTATGCTACTAGAGCTCCTGTCTGGGTCTATAGTACTGGGTTACTCTGTATTTTTCCTTTCATGTAAGTTCCCTGCTGTTCCATCAAATTCAAGTCCATGCGCTAGACTTTCCCTGAATATCTATCTTTGCCAGGCTCTAAACCAGGCTTCTGGAAGACAAATAAACTAGGCCTGAAAATCACCAACTCAAGGCATTCCCATTTCCTTTGCCTTGCTGAACAATCTGATTCAATCATAATTTATTAAGCACCGATTATGTGCCAGGCTCTGTGCTAGACCTGGTAGTACAAACACAGTCCCCTCCTTCAAGGAACTCATGCAATTTCCATTACCAGCCTCATTCTACCACTCTTTCTTCAAAGAAAACCAAGTTTGTCATGTTCTGACTCATACAGATGGTAGAAGAGCACCTGCAAAAATCTTCTAATGGTTGACAGATCAAGAGGCATGAATATTTGTGCATGTACAGTGTCATGTTCACATGTAGTTATGCATCTAAGGCTCTGTCGCTTAGTGGTTACTACTCTCATTTTTCCTTTCTGTCCTTTCTTAGCTAATAATTTATTGGAAACTTCATTTTGTAAATGTAAAACAAAGCCTCCATGCAATACTAATCCTGGTTCTCATCACATAGTTAGTTTATGTTTGCTTCTGTAGGCTCTTCCCACTGTGGTGCTGCCTTACAGAGAAAGGTGGCTCCTTCCAAATCTGTCTTCCATCCAAATGACGCTGCTCTTTGGTGAGCCAGTTTCTGGCAGTGTTTCAAACACCTTAGGCACAAGACCCTGCATTAAGGTCAAATCTTAGAGGGGTTCATTGATGTCTTTATAGCCAGAAGAGTGCTTAGAAAAAAAAAATAAACAATTGCTAAGTTTATGGGAGGTGTCTACGGGTGGTGCAAATGATTAAGTGTTTGATACTAACTAAAAAGATGGTGGCTCTAACCCACCTGGAGGTGCCTTAGATCTGCTTCCAAAAGCCTTGACAACCCTGTGGAGTATAGTTCTACTCTACAGGACATGGGGTCTTCATGAGTCATAATCGACTCAACAACAACATATATTAGAAAAATTTGAAGATAAAAAGTGCTCTTTTAAGCCAGACTAAAGTGGACATGGCCAAAAGGGAATAGCTTTAACAAAGAAGTAGGGGTGTACCTAGTCCCCTTTCGCATGGGAAAGACCACACAATGAGGGCACGGCCATCTGAATATTGGCCTTAAGAACTTTTCATTCACATCTTCTTTTTCTAGGCACAATTGAAAGGACATTTTAACTGACATTCCCTGCTAGTTTTTCATTCTTTCCCTCTTGACTCCTTTTCCCTTCTTTGAGAAGCCAATTGGAGCATCACACACCCTTCATTTCCCATCAGGCTGTGCAAAAAGCACCTGGGGCAGCAAGGAGAACTGGAGAATGGTCTAAAGGAAGAAAAAAAAAAAAGGAGGAAAGGTGGTGATTGGCTGGAGAGGAGGTAATGATTTGTAATTGCAATACTTTCATTACTGTCTTTTAGCTCTTTGCAGAGTAATGTCAAGAGCTTCGTCTTTGTAGTGTTATTGGCATTTTTCATCATATTCATGAAGTGTGGGTCAATTTTCTTCAAAAGGCGCACTTCGCCAACTTGCCACAGAGACAGACAGTAATAAATTCTACTAGTGCACTGTGAAGGCTTCGTAGCTGCAAGCAACAATAAAAAGCAATGAGCTGGGTGTCACTAAGTAACTCCAGTTTACACTGCATTTTCTTCTTTTATTGAAAACTCAGAATATGAATTTATTAATGAATACACAGGCATACTTTGAAGGGGGGTGGCAGTACAGGGCGAGGACGGGGGTGCGTGAGGGGGGCGTGAGACACCATGTCAATTTATTTGGTATTCACACTGTGTGTGCCTATATTGTATTGTTCCATCATTTCATGGCCAGGCTTACCTTGTTAGGCTGTGGCCCTCCAGAAAAAACCCGAGCTCATATAGCAACACCTTGACGTGGATCTACAGCTGCTCTCGCTGTGCCTGTCTCACCTTTAGCCCCGGCTGTCTACTGCCGCCTTTCATTTTCCGCATTCATACATCAATAAGCTTTGCATGCTGACACCTAATTTTGCAGGCTACTTTGGTTATGGAGGCCGTGTTTTGCATATCACTACCCACCCCCTTCTGACACCTACTGCCTTTAAAGGGAAATGAGAAGAAGAGAGGAAGAGACAGAGAAAAGAGAGAGGAAGAGAAAGCAAGAAAGAGAGGCTTCTTTTCTTCTCTGCCTAATCAGAGATTTCTTTATATTTGTCAAAAGCAGATATGCCAAATCAACTTTAATTGATTCCTCGGTGGCGCTCTCGGATGATTTTTGAAGGACTGGGCTTGTGTTCCCAGACACACTGTTGTGTTTCCAACAAAAACGAGGTTTCTCCCACAAATCAAATTTTGATGCCAATTAGTTAGCATTTTCCATTCCAATTAAATTGGAGACTTGGAGACCTTTCTGATTTGGAAAGACTTTATATATATTTTATATTAAAAATGTCCTTGAGTGGCTAATAATCAGGAAGGGAAGGTCCATGGGTGGTGATAGGCACTAGGGTTGAGGGATAGATACATCCTGAATTTTCAGCTCCCTCCTCTTGTTTATTTCACAAGGTTTATCATTCTCAGGGCAACCTGTTATCTGACATCACAAAGTTTTTACCTTACAGTTAGAAGGCTAATGTCATTAGAGCTTTAATAACCTGTAAAATGTTACGATCTAATAGTTTTTTTTGTTTTCTCGTGCTTTGCCCCACCTCCTACACCCCATGAGACCTTATTACACAAAAAAAAAAAAAAAAAAAATTAAATGATAGGGGTGAAAGGTTAATATGATGGATGCTAAAAAGAAAAGACTAAGGCTAGATTTAAAGTATCATAAAAACAAAACAAATAAATAAAAGCACAAAATTGAATGGGGGAAAGACACCAAAGGCAATAGAGATGCCTGTGCCCTGCACACATACCTGTGAGCACATGACTGAGGATATGCCTCCAGGTGTCATTGAGGATTTCTAAAAGCTATAAAAATACTAATCAAGGGCACTAGAGCACTTTAGGGGGAAGAAAACACCAGTTCAAGTCAAGTTGTATTTTTAATTTAATAGTAAGTCAAATCATTTTGAAATACCACCAACAATCACAATGTTTCCTTTCTCTTCTCTCTCATGCTCTCAAAGGTCCTTTATTTTTCTATTCTGCATAAAATGGCAATTCATAGAAGAAGGAGAAGAAGAAAAGATAAAGAAAGAAAAGAAAGCGACATGGCATTTGCTCCCTAAGACTGTTTTCTTAGGGTCAGTCCTGGGGTGAAGGTGGAGAACCTGCCTTCTGTAGAATCTTCCAAATTCTCTATTTGGAATCCAGTGGCCAGTCTTCACCTTTGCCAAACCTCCTCCTCTTGTAAGTGTGGGCCTGTCCCTCAAATTCAAAGTCCAGTGTGCACCTGTGTTCATGCACGTACTCCTGGTGCTTACATTCTGTGCCCACCCTGTGGACCTTTCAGAAATCAAGCACAATATCCAATGCCTAGATTAATGGATGAATCATATTTATATGGCACTTAAAACTTCTCCAAGCATGTTCTTGTTTTACAAATTTATCCTCAGAACAATTGCATTACACAAGCAGGGGGATTTTTCTTAGAAAAAAAGGACTCCTAGAACATACTTGACAATGAAGGGTAGGAGCCTTCTATGAATTGGACTTGGGGTCTATCCTCCTGGAGTTGATGTGAGTGAGGGTCAAAGGAGATGTCAGCTACTATTGTTTTCAACTGGGATTTCAGCACTGCCTGCCTGACCCCAAACCCTTTGTTCCTTTCACTTTCCAGAACCCTGCAGAGACACTTAATGTTGTTTAAGGAGCACTGGGCCTATGCCAGGAAACTTGTAAAATGTTCTGAATGGATTTTGCAATTGAATTCTCACAACAGCTCTATAGTGTCCCCATTATACAGATGAGGAAACTGATATTCAAAGAAAGTAAATACATTTCCCAGGGTTATACATCTAGCCATTTGGACAGAGTCAGGGTTCAAACCCTGGGAGGAGTCTGCTTCCAGAGACTAGCATTTAGCTGGATTTCTCATTGGACTCCCCAGGGAGGCAGCATGCAGATCTTCAGAAGGAATTAGCATTCTGGTGAGTATAAACAGGATTATTGTTGTTAGTTATCATTCAGTTGGCCCCAAGTCATGGCAACTCCACCAATTAAAACAAACACCTCCATGTCCTATGCCTTCCCCATGACTGGCTGCAGAATATATGATTGTGATCCATAGGGTTTTCAATGGCTCGTTTTTGAAAATTTTAGGTTAAAGTGTTTTTGTCCTTTTGGATATACCTCTGACCTCCAGTAAAGGTGATTTTTGTACAGAAATATATTCCATCCTCACCATTGCCAGAGGGACAAATAGTTTAAGGCCATAGGCTCCTATTTCAGGTAATATTCTTTAATCAGTCCAGATGGAAATGACTATGTCGGGAAAGTAAGATAAAACAGCAACCAATCCCAAGCCAAGAAACAAGGTAGCATGCATTTGAGGATTAAAACTCAAATTCTAGGCACCATGAGCCAGAGCTGCATTGGGCGAAGACACCTATCTGTGAGGGAGATTAGGCAGTATTGCAGTTAGCAAGGGTAATCCTGTGTGAGGGGGCAGGGCTGATTCCTCCGGACGAGCTCCCCACCAGATGTACAAAGAGGAATTAAGAGGCCGAGTGAGCACTGCTCACATTCACTCAGCCCTCACTGCATTGTCAATTAGCATGTGTGTTTCCATAATTGTTATACAAGGGGGAAATTTACAGTGTTAAATGGCCCTCAAATTCACACTTCTGTGTGAGTTTTTGTTTGGTGGTGCATCTAGTATTAGCACGGATGACTGCCTCTGACATCTCCCTGCCTCTGAAGACAGAAGCCACTAACATAACATTGGGACAGACACAGCAGAGGCGAATGATACCTGTCTGTTCTTTAGGCTGAGATAGACGCAGAGATAGACAGATGATAGAGAAATGATAGGTAAATAGATAGCTATATAGACAGGCCGGCAGACAGACAGAAAGACAAAGATATTTACTTCTGATATTTATCAGATGTCTACCATTCCTTCATCTTCGTCTCTTTCTTTCTTACTTTTTTTTGTATTTAGAATTTTTTAATTGTGATAAATATATGTAATAAACTATTTGTCATTTCAATGATCTTCACATGTCCAGTTCAGTGATAATAACTTATATTCTTCATTGTTTTTCAACTGTCACCCTTATCTGTTGCCAAATTTTTCCATCAGGCTTGATCTCTTCTTAAAAAGGCATATGTTAGAGACAAGTGCATATTTTGAAGTTTCCTATTTCTCACTGTATATGTCCACTTATCACCAAAGAGAAGAGAGAACATGACTGGAGAACTGTATGAAAGATTTAGTTCAACCTTAAGCATGGATTTCTTAAAAACAACAACAAAATTCTATGAGCTGTTGTGAATTTCATAGTAAGTTAGTCCTTTATCTGCTTAGGTAATTTTGGATATGGTTTGGTGTAAAGATAAGGACTGGACCAGCGGGTGTCACAAAGCAATATCTGTCTCTGATTTTTCAAACCTCTAACCACTCTTTATATACACAGATACACCCATATACCACACTGAGACACCACACACATGTACAAGCACGGAGAAATAAATGCCCACATAACTACATGCATGTCTACATAAATCTCTGCACTCTCTTCCCCCAGAAACAGAAGTTAAAAGTTAGAAAGACCACTGATGACTGGAAAGCCTCACCTTTTTACAAGTTAATTTAAAAAATGTCAAGGAGGTTAAATAGCTTGTTGAAAGTCACACAGCAACTTAAACCAATAATTGTGTGTTACTATTTGGTTATTTCCAAATACAAATTTCACCCCAAAAGAACCAACATTTACAATTTCTAACACTATTCAAATGAATAAGTCATAGCCATCAGAGAGGTACTTATTTATTTATGTTGTTGTTAGGTGCTGTTGAGTCTGTACTGACCCATAGTGACCTTATATACAACAGAATGAAACACTGCCCAGTCTTGCACCATCCTTGCAATCACTGCTATGTTTGAGCTTATTGTTGGAAACCCTCTCATCGAGGGTTTTCTACTTTCTTGCTGACCCTCTACTTTATCAAGCATGACTGGTCCTTCCAGATCACATACCCAGAGTAAGTGAGACAAAGTCTTGACATCCTCACTTCTAAGGAGCATTCTGGCTATATTTCATCAAAGACAGATTTGTTCATTCTTCTAGCAGTCCAAGGTATATTTAATATTGTTCACCAACACCATAATTCAAAGGCATCAATTCTTCAATCATCCTTATTCATTGTCCAGCTTTTGCATACTTATGTGGTCATTGAAAATACTATGGCTTGAGACTGGCACACGTTTGTCTTCAAAGTGACATCTTTGCCTCTGAACTACTTCAAGATCTTTTGCAGCAGGCTTTCCCAATGCAATACATCATTTGATTTCTTGACTGCTGCTTCCTTGGGCATTGTTTGTAGAAACAAGTCAAATGAAATCCTTCATAACTTCAATGTTTCCTCCATTAATCATGATGTTGCTTATTGGTCCAATTGTGTAGGTTTTTGTGTTCTTTATGTAGAGGTTAGTACCCACTGAGGACTGGAGTCTTTGGTCTTCATCAGTGAGTGTGTCAAGTCCTCTTCTCTTTCAGCAAACAAGGATGCGTCATCTGCATACCACAAGTTGTTAATGAATCTTCTTCCAACCCTGCTGCTGCATTCTTCCTCATATAGTCCAGCGTCTTGGATTAATTGCTCTACATACAGATTGAATAAGCATGGTGAAAGACACAACCCTTATATACACATTTCCTGATTTTAAACCACTCAGTAACCCCTTGTTTTGTTGGAATGACTGCCTCTGAGTGTATGTACATGTTTTACATGAGTACAAATAAGTTTCTGGGGATTTCCATCATCTGTTATGATCTACATAGCTAAATGTCTTTACATAGTCAATAAAACATAGGTAAACATATTTCTGATATATTCTTTGCTTTTGGCTAAGATCCATCTGACATCAGCAATGATATTTCTCATTCCACCTCTTCTTTTGAATCCAACTTCAAGTGTTGGCAGTTCCTTGTTGATGGACTGTTGCAAGTGTTTTTGAATTATCTTCAGCAAAATTTTACTTGCATGTAATATTAATGATATAGTTTGATAATTTCCACATTTTGTTGCATCACCTTTCTTTGGAATGGGCACAAATCTGGATCTTGTCCAGTCAGTTGGCCAGGTAACTATCTTCTAAATTTCTTGGCATAGACAAGTGAGTGCCTCCAATGGTTCATCCATTTGTTGGAACATCTCAATTAGTATTCTGTCAATTCCTGGACCCTTGTTTTTCACCAATGCCTTCAGTGCAGCTTATATTTTTCCTTCAGTATCATCAGTTGTTGATCATATGCTACATTCTGAAATGCTGAACATCAACCAATTATTTTTCATATACTAACTCTGTGTTACTATATGTTTCATATAGTAATTCTTTTGGTTTTCTAACTCAGATTTTTGCATATTTCATTTAAATACTTTACTTTGCCTTCTTGAGTCACCCTTTGAAATCTTCTGTTCTGCTCTTTTACTTCATCCTTCTTCTGTTTACTTTAGCTACTCTATGTTCAAGAGCAAGTTTCAGAGTCTCCTCCATTTTGTCCTTTTCTTTCTTTCCTGTATAGTTAATGAACTTTTGCTTTCTTTCTGTATGATGTCCTTGATGTCATCCCCAAAATCATCTGGTCTTTGATCATTCATGTTCAATGTGTCAAATCTGTTCTTGAGATGGTGTCTAAATTCAGGTGGAATGCTCAAAGTTGTACTTTAGCTCTCATGGTCTTATTTTAATTTTCTTCATCTTCAAGTTGAATTTGTATATAAGCAACTGATAATCTGTATGTAGTCATCCCTTGACTTTGTTCTTACTGATGTTATTGAGCTTCTCCATTGTCTCTTTCTATGCATGTAGTCAATTTGATTCCTGTATATTCCATCTGTTGAGGTCTACATGTATAGCTGCCATTTGTATGGTTGAAGAAAAAGTATTTGCAATGAATGAGTTGTTTTAAAAAAAGTTCTTTGTAATGAATTTTGTTGGTCTTGCCAAATTCTGTTATGTATTATTTATAAACCCACTGTCATTACTCAATTCTGACTCATAGTGACCTTGAAGGACAGAGTAGGATGGTCCCATAGTGTTTCCAAGGTTGCAAATCTTTATGAAAACAGACTGCCTCCTTTTTCTCCCATGGAGAATCTCATGGGTTTTAACCATCAACATTTTGATTAGCAGCCACATGCCTTAACCACTGCACCACCCAAGGTCTTCCTATGTTATTTATAATGCCACCTTATTCCACAAATCATTTAAGATACCCAAAAAAAGTAACTACAAAAGAAGACCTGTAAGACATGATCATGATGATAATAAAATTTGAGTAAGGCCAGCATAATTGGTATAAACATGTATGTATTGGTTTTAAATTTCAGTTGCAGTCTTGCTTTGATGAGTAGCAACTGGGATCTTAAAAGCTTGCGAGTGGCCATCTAGATGCAATGATGGGTCTCTCCTCCTCCAGAGAAAAGAAGAATGAAGAAAACCAAAGATGCATGGAAACAATTACTCCAAGTGACTGGTACACTATGTGATCCACTATGAGACCAGAAGAACTAGATGGTGCCCAGCTACCACTGTGACCCACTAGGAGGGGGATCTATGCAAGAGATCCTGGATAGAGTGAGAGAACAATGTTGAACAGAACTCAAAATAATTAAAAAAAAAAAAAAATTGGTGGGGAAGGAGGACCAGGTTTTCTGGTCTGATAGAGCCTAGTGGAACCCCTGAGAGTATGGCCCCTTGCTGCCCTTCAGACCTGGAATTAAACCCACTCCTGTGGCTTCCAGCCAAATAAAAAATAAGCAAATGAGCTGAACATTTACATTAGGTAGATACACTCTTGAAGAAATTAAGCACAGGAGAATAGAAGGGCTGTGTATGCAGAGAAAGACAGCTCAGGGGGCAGGAGTGCCTAGGAGGGAAGGACACAGGAAAGAGGTAACTATGGAGAGGAAGTGGGAAGAGAGCTGTTGCATTGTGGGAAATTGCAGCCAGTGTCATGAAACAAAGTGTACGGGAAGTGCTGTATGGAAAATGAATTTGCTCTGTGAATTTTCACCCAAATCACAATATAATTTAAAAAAAAAATTCAGTTGCATTGTTACAACATCACACTTTAAGCATAAGAAGAGAAATAATAGAGCACAGTAGGCAGTATCCCTGCACAGGAGTAAATAACTAGTAGGAGTCTAATCCTGGTTTCTAGACAAGGGAAAGCTAGGCTCAAGACTTCAACCATTTTCTTATTGTCTCAGTCCTTTGTGTTCATAGGAAAGGCTGAAAAGGTGTCCCAAGCATCCTAGAGTCTCACCCCTATCTATACAAAATCTATTCCCATAGCAATGAGGCTTCAGAGTGAGAATAACATTGACAACCAGACATAGGAATAGGAGATATGAGAATATGAGAGAGAATAGGAATGTGAGAGAAACATGGACAGAAAACTGGAAGTAAACTGCAGTATCATTTCAATTACATCAAGGTGAAATTTTGTGAGTAAGACTGCATCAATTTTGTCAAATATGTGAAACAAAGAGGACCCACTGGTGAGGATGTAAATTGAGTATTTACAATTTGAGTAGAAGGCACTGCATTTAGGGGATGAGCTTGGGGATACAGATGTAAAATCAGAAGTTTCAGTCTAAAGCTGGCATTTAAAGTCATGAGACTGGTTGAGATCACCTAAGGAATGAGAGTACACAGACATAAGTTCCAAGTTCAAAAACATGGGACACCCCAACCTTGAGGGGCTGGGAATATGAGAAGCATCTAGTAAAGGAAACTGAGAAAGGGGGAAACCAAGAGAGAATGGTGTCTCTAGAGTCAAGTAGAGAAGGTGTTTCCAGGAAGACAGAGTGATCAACTGTGCAAACACTGCTGATAATTCACGTAAGATGAGGACTGAAACTGACCAGACTTGTTAGCTAATGTTGGCTTAAAAGATCACCTTTCTTGGGAGTTATTGCCTGTTAATAAAGGATCTTGGGAATCAGATATTAATTACGGTAATAATAACTATCATTTATTATCTGCACTATGACAGCCTTTATGTGCCCAGCATTTTATATACACTAATCCAATTTAGTCCTTGTAGCAACCACAGAGACAGATATAATTACCCAAAATCACAGATCAGAAAACTTAGGTGCAGAGAGGTTAAGTGATTTATCTGAAGTCACCCAGCTAGCAAGTCTGAAACTGGGGTTCTAGATTCAAAATAGAATGCAATGTTGCCCAAAAGCCCAAAAGGCTGAATGTCTAACATCAGGTGTTATGAAGGAGATTGGCAGCAATAAGCCTTGCCCAATCCCCTCAGTGCACAAACAGCTGACATCTGGACCTGTTCATCCAATTCCAGTGACAACCATCCAGGTTCCTCTTATGCAGGATGGGTAATGCTAAAACTGGGAAAGTTTTGGTCCAACTAAGATGACCTAGTCACTGCATCCAGTGACACAGCCTTCTGAATACGTTTTAGGGAGAAAGCAGCCTTAGTTACCTGCCAGCAGCTTTGCATTCAGTATGATCTTCCCTGGGGTTGTCCCAGGGCCTCTGTAGAATTCTGAACCCTCTCTCCAGTCTCTCCTCACTATTCCTGCTAAGTGGGACCCTGGAGTTGAGAACCAGAAGGAAGGTCGCTCTCCCAGGCCTCTTTCATTGATGGGTCTGTTCACCAGGCTCCCCCCACTTCCCACCACAGCCCCCTGGGAAACCTAAAGGTGTGCCCCCAATGGTACCAACCATCAAGCTCCCCAGGAAACTAACTGAGATTTCTTGGGGATACTGGGGACTGTTTGTCAAATTCCCTCTGATCTGCCCAGCTAATGAGGTCAAAAAGGCTACGTCCACAAGGGATACATTTTCTCAATGGGAGCATATGCCTCAGAAAACACATTGAAAATACTTATCTTTTCTCAGAGTACAGGCAGAGCAATATAGAATACTAGCTGGTGACAATGTTCTTTGAAAAGTGTGTGTGTGGGGGGGAATCATAAAGCATAGGAAATGAAAAGGAATCCTCCCAAATCAAGCTGTCAGTTGCAGTCTGGGAGATTTGCTCATGCCATTTGGAAAGCTTTGTTTCAGGCTAGCTGATAATATGTTGAAATGAACACAAACACATACACCTTGGAGACGCTGTGACTCCCTGAGCTATTAGAGCCCACACTGCCCTGCTGTGGGAGGTTAGAAAGAAAACTCCTTTTGGTCCTCACCATGGCTCTTCTGGGTCCCAAACACCCAATCATATGTCTGCCAGTTCTCCTCTCCCTTCATTCTCCCAGAGGCTCAGAACACAGAGCAGAGGTGAGTTCATCAAAATGTGTCCTAAGAACCTGGAGACATCATCCAACTGGGGCTGCACTGAACTGCTATCCTACTGGCAATCAGTGGAAATATATGTCTTGTGAAATTAAGTGTCCTGTTTATGTACAGTTCTGCACAGAACCCAGGCAGTTCAGACTCACCCATATCTTCAATTCCCTCAATACTAATTGTTCGCAGCTGGGGGTAATTTTACACACACACCTCCAGGGGAAGTTTAGCAATGTCTGGAAAATGTTTTGTTTGTCTCATCTGGGGGTGAAAGTTGCAACTGGCATCCAATGGGCAGCGGCCAAGGACGCTGCTGCAGATCTTACAAAGCACAGCTCTGAATGTCTATAGTGCCTGGGTGGAGAAACCTGTGTCTAGACCTTCATCTTCTACCATTACTTCAGCCTCAACAAAAAATAGAACACATTTCATTGTCTTTTTTCTCCAGAACTCCCCCATCTCCTAACATTTAATTTTTGTCCACTACAACCATTTTTAAAGTCATGACACCGGGAAATCACAGGTATTTTTTAACTCATTTCTCTCCTTCACCTCCTCACACACACACACATACACACATAAGTACACATTGTTTTATCTAAGTAATCAACCAATTGTCACCGAATGAGTTTCAACTCTTGGCAATCCCTATGTGTGTAGAAGTGGAAGTGTACTCCAGAAAGTTTTCAATGGCTGATTTTTTGCAAGTAGATCACCAGACCTTCTTTCAAGGTACCTCTGGTGGGCTCCAGCCTCTCACATCAGCTGCACATGTTAACTGTTTGGACACTTATGGATTCCAATTTGTCACTAAGTCATGTGAATTTGCCCGGGGGGATGCCTTTAATCTATTCTCACTTCAGACTCTACCAAATTAGCCAAAGCTTTTCATTTCATTCCTGAATCATTGCAATAGCCTACTGCTCCTCCTTCTTGTCACTCTATCCCAACCTGCATTATTCAGCGCAAGGTAATTGCTGTAACAAATAATCCCAAACTCTCAGTAAATGGACAGAGTAAATGTTTATTTCTTACTCACATAAAGTCCAGTAGGTGGCAAAGTTAGAGATGGACTCCAACTCAGGTAGTCATTCAGGGACTCAGGGTTTGTACAATTTTCTTCCTACCATCCTGCAGGTTTTGAAGTTCTTTACCTGATTCTCTACTTCTGGCTAACAGAGAGAGAGAAGACTGTGGAGGATTACATTTTATGGGATAGACCTAGAAGTAGCACACATCTTTCATTGACATTTCATAAGCCAGTACTCAGTTACATGATTTCACCTTGCAGCAAGAGAGCCTGGGAAATGTAGTCTAGTTATATGCTCAGGAGGAACAACAAGCTGGCTTTGGTGAGTTAATGGCATTGCCCTTCTGTCCAGAAACTTTTTGAATGATTTCCAATTATTTAACAAATTTTTATCTCCAATAAAAATTCTCCCAACTATTCTTCCCATCATATCTGCCTGTGCTGCCCTGGTGAATCAAGTCACCTGCACTCTGCCTCCCAGCTTCCAATTCTGTGCCTATGACTTTTCCCTATTCTGAAATATTTTGCTCCACCTTTATAAATATCAAACCCCACAAATCCACATGCTTGCCTCTCCAGCCCACAGTGACACCCTCATTCTCCAAACTTCAATCCTAAACAGCAACCATGCACTAAGTGATTAAAACATCTCAGAAACTACACTAAGCATTTATTTGTCAACCATTTTTCATCTGCATGATCTTACTCAGTCTTCACAACATCCTATAAAGTAGACATAATTATCTTTATCTTCTATTTTTAAAAAATGGACATTGAGGTTCAGAGATTTAAAACAATTTGCCAACATCATACAGCTGGCAAGTGGTGGGACTTTCCCCTTCTGCAATACACCCACCCTGTCCCTTAAGTACATGTGTACAATGTCTTCACCTGAACTTCCATTTATTGCAATCTCCTTATGAATTTAGAAAGAGAAAAGACAACAACAAAACTCTAATGCAAAATGGAGATGGTATCAGAAAGGTGTCCTATTGTGCTACAGTCATATGAAGAGTGGAAATATCAGCTTTCCCTCTGGCTAAGCCTCTGTAGAGGCAGTGGGCAGTGTGAGCCAGGCTCCCACTCATGTGCAGCATTCATTCCAGAAGGGGAGTCTGCAGGACCAAGACAGAGATTCTGGCAAGCAGCACGCAGTGTGTTCTTGCTAGATTATTTGGACTGCAGGGACCTGGCAGGCCAAGCCATCAGGGATACAGCCATGGGTGGGAAGGTCAAAAATGAAAAACCATGTGCCCTTGAAAGGCACATTCACTTGTCGGAATGGGCTGAGACTGAGCAAGGGAATGTATGCCCAGCCTGGCACCATAGAGCCAGAGGTGGGAGCTGGCTTTCCTGCAGAGCCTGCCCAGGACCTGAGCAAAAACTCTTCATGGCCTTCCAACCATGGGAAAATGGCCTAGTTTTCCTAGATGTGTGAACTAGAGCAAATTACCTGCTTCCCTGTGCCTCACAATAATTCCTTTAGCTATAAGATGGAGTTAACTCCTACTTAGTTCATAAGGTTGCTGTGAGGATTACATGAGTTAATACATGTCAGGCGCTTAGAGCTAAAGCCATCATGATTCTTTCTATATCTCACAAAAGATTGGAGAAATCCCTTATCTACTTGAGTATGTGTTTACTTTTAGCTTTCTTTTCATAGACAAAGGACCCAGAGAGCTAGAAGGAGTCATAGAGACTATCGAGATCAGCCCTTTTTTGCTACAAAGTATCACAGCTGTTGGTCACTTGGGTGCCTTTATCCCCCATCCCTGCCTCTGTAAGTCAGAAGATAAGAATGTCCATGCAGGGTCACAGAAGAGCACCAAGATCATAGCACCCAAAAGCCCCTCCTACACTCATCAGATCCATAAGGTTGCCAATGGCTAATTTCCAGAAGTAGACCACCAGGTCTTTCTTCTCAGTCTGTCTTAGTCTGGAATCTCAGCAGCAACCTGTCCACTATGGATGACCCTGATGGTATTTGAAATACTAGTAGCATAGCTTCCAGGATCACAGCAACATGCAAGCCACCACCGAATATTGCCTAATACGGTGCTGAAAGATGAGCTCCCTGTGTAGGAAGGCCATGCATAATAGCCACAACAATGGTCTCAAACATACCAATGACCAAGAAGATGGCCCAGGACCAGAAAATATTTCACTCTGTTATAAATAAGGTTGCCATGAGTCAGAGCCACTCTACAGAAACTAACTAGGGCAAGATTCTATTGGCTTCAGAAAATAGCTAATCTTTTTGGCATCACATCTCCAGGAAAATTTGGTCAAAATTATGTAGCCTTTCCACCCACACCCACATACACTCACACACACATATACTGATTCATATATATACATACACACACTCCTTATACTTTGGCATACAGTTTCAGAAAATTCAGAGACTTGCTAAAGGCTAGCCCAGTTTAGCAAATTCTGTCTTAAGGTGTTGATGTCTTTTGAAATGTAACTCCCCCGGGAGGGGCAATTCGTTAAATACATAATTTTGTAACTAAATGTGAGAGTTTTCTTAAATGGAAGGTACTTCAAGAGCATTTATTTGGGAGAGGAGTAAGTGAGTATTGAAAGTTGCAGATTGTTTTATGTGAGAGGAGAGAATTGCTCTCAGATTTCCCATGATCCATCCATCACCCCAGATGGACAGGGTTTCTCACTGTTGGAGAACCCCACACCTCACTGCTGTGTGTTTGCAAAGTTTTATTTACTGACACCTGGAGCAAGATCTTGATGATTCATGCCACTCCTCTGCCAGCCCACTCAAGATCACCTAGGAATCTCATATGATGCTGACGTGTCCACCTGTGCTGAGACGGTTCTTCCTCCTCTCCCACCCACTGAAGGGAAAGGGAGAGAGGTACAAAGGAACTGCTATATTCCCAACCTTCCATAACCCCAGCCTAAATTTAAGGACTCTTCGTCATCATCAAACCCATCCACATCCTTGAAGTTCTCCTTTCCTAGTGATATTGCCTTGGAAACCCAAGGAGGGGTCGCTATGAGCTGGATATGACTCGATGGCAGTGAATTTGGTTTTTGGTTGGCTTATCCAAAAGATTGGGGCAAATCCTTGAAAAAGTTCTGGAATAAAAATCACAGAAACCTTATGAAATTTTAAAGAGTTAGATGTTGATGAAGAATATTGAAAATACCATGGACTGCCAGAAGAACAAACAAATCTGTCTTGGAGGAAGTGCAGCCAGAAAGCTCCTTAGACATGAGAATGACCAGACTTCATCTCTTGTACTTTGATCATGTTGTCAGAAGGGACCAGTGTCTGGAGAAGGATATCATGCTTGATAAAGTAGAGGGTCAGCGAGAAAGGGAAAGACCCTCAACCAGATGGAATGACACAGTGGCTGCAATGATCAGCTGAAGCATAACAACAATTGTGAGGATGGCACAGGACCAGGCAGTGTTTTGTTCTGTTGTATGTAAGGTCACTGTGAGTCACAGCCAATTCAACAGCAACAAACAATAACAACAAGCAATCATATTTACTCTATGCCCACCACACCTGCAGAGCACAGAACAGAAATTAGGTGAGCTTGTACAGTCATTAGTGCTTCTTGCCCAAGTAAGCTGTGGAATGTGTTTGGAACACAATGAACATCACGGACTCTGCAGCATGTCCAATCCTTCCTGCTGAAAGGGGCACAATGCAGGAAGCTCACAGAAGTACAAAACTTTGTGTTGGAACCTGAAAATCAATTTCCACTACTGCTTTGAGCCCACAAAAGGAAAGGTTTTCATGCCAGGACCTCAGAGGGTGAGCTGGAAGAACTTCTGCTTCTCAGCCACTACTCAAGGCAGCCTGCAGTCAAGAGAGTAGAGAATGGAAAGGAACAGGGTCTGAAAGGAAAGTAGTTTTTACCTTTTTTACAGAACCTTGCTATTACTAGTGTCAACATGCAGATTTCTTTGCAGCAAGAAAGTGGTGACAGAGAAACAGATACAGGGCTTGGGTACTTGAGGGCTTTAAGAGCTAGATGAAATACCCAATGTGAGAATAGAGTAATAGGTGTTTCTGAGAGTTTCTGTGTGCATACATTCATGTATTCCTAGATATGTCTGAGAAAACATAACTGGCATTGCATGAGTCTTTGCGTATCTATAAGTACATTGGTGTTTGTATTTATGAGTTTTTGTAAGGGATTGCTGTCTGTCTACTTGGCTAGGTGCTTGCTCAACTCATGTAGTAAGAGAAGAAAATAATTGTTCACAAGGCAATAGTAGCAGTTGTCACAAAACAATAGTACTATTCTTTATCACTAGAACTGCCCCACCTTCTCTTTCTCATCTCTTTCTCATGGAAAAACATTGGAATCCCAACTCAACAGTTGGAGACGACTAGTTGTATAAGAAAATCATAAGATTATCTCAAAAAACCAAAAAACCAAACTCAGTGCCGTGGAGTCAGATCCGACTCATAGCAACCCCTCCTTGGGTTTCTGAGGCAGTATCATTATGGAAGTAGATTGTCCAATCTTCCTTCTGAGGAGTGGCTGGTGGGTTTGAACCATCAGCCTTCTGGTTAGCAGTCAAGTGCTTTAAGCACTACAGGTTTATCATATAAATCAGAGGTAAGAAAATTATAGCTAATGGAACCAAATCTAGCCCACTGTGTTTGCAAATAAAGTTTTATTGGAATATAACCACACTTATTTATTTACAGATGGTCTTCAGTTGCTTTTGTGCTACAAAAGCAGATTTGAATAGTTGTGACTGATACCACATGTCCTGAAAAACCTAAAATGTTTTACCTTTGGCTTTTACAGAGAAGGTTGTGTAATGCACCCTGCTACATGGGACTTGCCCTTTCAGGATATTTTGCCCCCCTGCACCAATTGTCATTTCACTAAGGCTGATATTGACATAGTGGAGCACAGTCCTGGGTGCTCATTTCTGAGTTGGAATTCAAGTTCAGTAGCAGAAGCTCCCTAGGAAGCTATTAGAATGTCAATTCTTCAATGGCCTGTGTTTTAGGTGGAAAAGCTGTGAATTCCTCCCTCAACTAGTGGGAATGCTGGGATGCAAGATGCTGACTTCCAGAACAGCCAACCATGAAATTCTAGACAAGTAACTGAACATCTCTGGGTTTGGTGATATAATTGCCAAATCTTGCTGTCACTGCTATTTAAGCTTTGATGAACATGCTTTTCTCTATGATTTCAAGAGTGTGCTTCTACTCAATCAGTGTAGACAATCTTTCCTTCTTCCATCTGTAAACTAGGGAAATGATACACAACAATTAGAACACTGGATATGATTTCCTTAGATTCACAAAGTAACCCTGGAGAAACTATTGAGCTCTATGAAGAAATGGAATAATTTAAATACATACACCATTATAATTATAATATCCCAAACCATTTTTATCTGTGATGTTGATAACCCATTGCCTGCCATGAAGTTTATTCCAACTCCTAGCAAACCTATATGATAGACCTCTTCAATAACTAAATTGCTCTGAGTTAAATAAACCCAAAACCAAAAACATAAACCTACTGCCATCAAGTTGATTCCAACTCACAGCAACCCCCATTGGGTTTCCAAGGTGAAAAATCTTTACAGAAGTAGATTTCCCCATCTTCCTTCCACAGAGCGGCTGATGGGTTTGAACCACCAACCTTCTGGTTAGCAGTCAGATGTCTTAGCTCTGCTGATATATGTTGACACATTGATTGATCCTCTACTCATAAGAAGCAAAGCTTTCTTTTGTGTGTGGTCTTACACCAAGATTCAAAAGCAGGGTTCTGCAGGTCATTTAAATGAGAGCCTACAGGATGTCTTGGAACCTCCTGACTTCAGATTCCTCAAAGCTAAAACATAACATGTGACCAGCTTTCCTGCTGCCTCATGGAGTTATTAGGGGACTACAGCACCTAATCTGTGTAAACCTTGAGTTCCTTACACTAGGGATGCTAAAATGCAAATCAAGACTTGGCAGTATCTTTCAATTTAACTCTATTCCAAATTTTCAATCAATATGCAACTCAATCTCTCTAAACTCTGTCACTAAGAAATAAAAGATCCAGTATCATGCTATGTGTCATGTTTCCTACAACTGGAGTGTCCTACTGGAGCTGTGTGATCTCCTCAAGCTGCACCTTGATTTTACAATGAAGATTCCTCCACTTCTTAGAGGAGCTGCCATCTGAGAGATTCTGTCTGACTCTGAACACATTGTTTTTCCTGAAGAGACATTTATTATGACACATAATGTGAATAACGTTTGGCTCCATCCACTGTACCCTGATTTGCTGTAACTGTCACTTATAATGCTTATCTCTCGTTTATACTTAAAATGAAACTCTCTAGCATGGCACCAATACCAGCCAGTATCTTTCTAGACGAGATTTTTTTTTTTTGGCCATTTTCTCTAATAGGAAGCTGCCTAGCGGGAGACAGTACAGACCTAGTCCTGGGACTGCACTGGAAAGCTGAGTGAGCAGTTTGTCCTTTTCAAGGGTTACTGTGTGCTCTTTTTTTTTTTTAAACTGTTTAATGTGATTTGGGTGAAATTTTACAAAGTAAATTGATTTTCCATTCAACCATTCGTAACATCTTGTTTCATGACACTGATTACAATCCCCACAATGTAACAGCTCTCTTAGTGTCCTTCTTTCCTAAGGGCGGAGCTCTGCTCAAAGCCTGCAGATGACTAAGGAGGAGCGGACACCCTCTGTTGACAGTGTCCTCAAAACAACTGACAGGTTGAGATAAATCAGTTTGTGTACTTCCTCCCCTTCTACCGCCCCTGGAGAAAGGAGGGAGCCCTCATTGCCTTTGAGAAGATGAGCCAAAGAAAGAGGAGAAGGGAGATGGATGTACCCTGGGCACAATGATTTTTCAGTGTAAAATTAAGAAAATTGAATACAGGGGGAAGATGGGATGAGGCAAGTATTTTGGCAGAGAAAAGTTTCCTGCAACATGAGACTGTATTTACAATAATACACCTTAAAAAGATGCAGGCACTCTAATCCAATTGCATCAGCCCCTCCCCACCCCCACTGGCCAGTTTCCTGGAAGGCTACATGAGGCCCATTTTACTGTGATGCCATAATTTCTGCTTCTATCTATCTAGGTATTTGGGAAGGGGGAATTCCTTGTGGAACAATGATGGGACCTTGGAGCCATCTAAAGAGGGAACATGTGAGGGAGTTTTCTGGACAGAGCAGGGTTAATTTTGGCAGAGAACAAAGACAGCTTCATCCAGGCAAGAAGTTAGTCAGTGGCACAATGACACAGGCAGGCTAGACTGTGTTTTGTCAGGCCTAGTTCTGAGAAGAAGTCCTGGATCCTAGCCCTAATTCTGTCACTTTACATGAGAAGTCACTGAACGCCTAGAGCTCCCATTTCTCCCTGTCCAATGATGGGCAGAAATTCTGCCACCCACTTTCCCTTTCTGGGGATATGTATAAAGATATTCTTCAGTCTGTTCTATTAGGATACAAAGAGTATTTTCTTCTTGAATGCAACCAAAACTTCTCTTTTAGTATTTCCTCTTAAACTTAAGAACAGAATATATATATTTACAAACACTTTTCCAAAGAAATATTCCTCCCGAGACCATGTTGGACAATTGATTGTTTACATGTTTGGAGGATAATTGGTTTTGAGTTCTAATCTAATATATGTATATGTCCCCATGTGTATGGGGTGGGCATAGACAGTGGAATAGAGGGCAAAACTAAAAGCCCATTGCTGTTTAGTTGATTCCAATTCATAGTCACACTATAGGACTGAATAGAACTGTCCTATACAGTTTCTAAGGTTATAATCTTTATGGAAGCATAGGGCCACATCTCTCTCCTGAGGAGTGGCTATTTTATTTGAACCATCAACCTTCTAGTTAGCAATTGAACACTTAACCACTGTACCACCAGGACTCCTGGAATGGGGGGCAGGGACCAAAAAGTAGGAAGATGAGGCTAAAATAAATGGAGAGTAAGAAAAAAAAAAAAAAAAAAAAACCCAGCTGGAGATGATGCAATGAAACACAAATGGGATAAGCTCAAGAAACCAGAGTGGAAGAACTTACTGGAAAACAAACACAGGGCTTTCGCCTGAAGAAGCAACCAAGTGATTTCAGTGAAATAATTTTTAAGAAACTAGAAACAAAATGCTGATCATTGTTAAAAAAAAAAAAAAAAATCATATTTGCAGCATTCTTGCCATCTACTGAATGCCCTCCTGAGTATATTTCAAGTCCTAGTTTCCTTGAGATGCCAAATCTGTAAGCCCACATTAGCATCTCATGGTTATGTCATCTCATTTGGAACTGCATGACTTAGACCATCTTCCTCTCTTACATTACAGTTTTCAGAGAATGACCATCAGGGAGCCATCAGGAACAGAGGACTGATGAGAGCCAGGCCTACAGCCTGCTGATGACCTCCACATGATATGTCCATAGCATGTGTTCTTCATGTGCTGGCCTGAGGGCCACACCACAGCTCCAACTCATGGTTTTATTTAATGGAGAGAGGCCATTCTGGAGATGAAAGGAATTCAGAAGTTGAAAAGTACCTTTTTTGCACTTTTTTAAAATAATTCATTTTATTTATTGCTGGTGTTGTTGAGAACATACACAGCAGAACATATACTAATTAAACAATTTCTACATGCACAATCAGTGACAGTGGTGCAACTATTCTTATCCACCCCCCTTTCCCTGAACTGTTATTCTGAGTCAGAATTAACTAGATGGGCACCAGGTTTTTTGTTTTGCTTTCTTTCCCCATTAACAAAAACTCACTGTCCCCTATGTCTCTTATCTAAACTTTTCAGTTGCTGTTTTCAATTTACTCCCATATAGATAGTTCTTTAAAAAACATGATGATCAAGGAAGATATTCTTTACCAGTTAAGCTAAACTATTGTTTGGTTTTAAGAAGAATTAAGACGATATTTTTGGTTTAACATTTAGCTCAGGGCAGTAATTCTGAGATTCTCAGGTACCATTATTGAATGCCTTGACCAACGATTCTATAGACAAATCCTGATCAAAAGGGAGAAAATGCAGAACAGAATTTCAAATTCCCATGAAGCCATTTTTAGCACTTTAAAGTAATGATCCCAACCCTGAGTGGGAAATGACAAAAAGAAGGGCATGGCAATGGAATACTGCACAAACCTAAAGAATAGTGAGGAGTTCTCAAAACATATTATCATATGGATGATGTTATGTTGAGTGAAACATGTCAGTCGCAAAAGGAGAAATATTGTATGATTTCACTTTTATAAAAAGAAAAGAATAGGTATATGTACAGAAGAAAAAATGTTCTTTGGTGGTTACCATGTACAGGAGGAAGAAGGAAGAAGATCCAATTTCTAGATAGTAGATGCTTGTTCCACTACTTACCTGTTAGTTTGTCATACTGTGAAGACTTGTGTGTTGTTGGGAGGCTGGAGCTACACCACCAGTATTTCAAATACCAGCAGGATCAGCCATGGTGGATAGTTTTCAATGGAGCTTCCAGACAAGAAGGACTGGGAAGAAGGACTAGGCCATCCACTTCTGAAAAAACTGGCTACTGAAAACCTTATTAACAGCAGTGAAACATTGTCTGATATATTGCTGGAAAACTTTACAAATACCAGTGAAACATTACCTAATATGGTGCCAGAAAATTAGCACCTCAGGTTGGAAGACACTCAAAGTACAACTGTGGAAGAGTTGACTCCTCAAAGTAGTTAAACTTAATGAGGTGGATGGAGTAAAGCTTCTGAGACTTTCATTTGCTGATGAAACATGGCTGAAAATGGGAAGAAGCAGCTGCAAATATTCATTAATAATCAAAACATGGAATGTATAAAGTATAAATATAGGAAAATTTAAAATTGTCAAAAATGAAATTAATGCTTAAAGAGCAATATCCCAGGCATTAGTGAGCTGAAATGGACTGGTATTGGACATTTTGAGTCATGCAATTGTGGTCTACTATGCTAGGAATGAAAAATTGAAGAGAAAAAGTGTCACATTCATCATCAAAAAGAACATTTCAAGATCTGTCCTGAAGTATGACACTGTCAGTGATAGCATAATATCCATACACCTACAGGGAAGACAAGTTACTAAGACTATTATTTAAATTTACACACCAACCACTAAAGCCAAAGATGAAGAAATTGAAGACTTTTACCAACTTCTGCAATCTGAAATTGACCACACATATAATCAATATGCATTGATATTGGTGATTGGGATGTGAAAGTTGGAAACAAAGAAGCAGCTTGAAAATAAGGCCTTGGTGATAGAAATGACCACCCAGATCACATGATAAAATTTTACGAGACCAATGACATATCCATTGTGAATATTTTTTTCTAACAACATAAATGAAGCTATACTTGTGCACCTATCCAGATGGAATACAAATAAATCAGATTAACTACAGCTGTGGAAAGAGGGATGGACAAGCTTTGTATCATCAGTCAAAACAAGGCTAGGAGGTGACTGTGGAATAGACCAACAATTGCTTATGTGCAAGTTTAAGTTCAAGCCGAAGAAAATCAAAATAAATCCACATGAGCCAAAATACAACCTTGAATATATCCCCACTTGAATTCAGAGCCCATCTGAAAAATATATTTGACACATTGAACACAGTGACTGAAGACCAAAGAAGCTGTGGAATGACATCAAGAACATCATACATGAAGAAAGCAAAATGTCATTAAAAAGACAGTAAAGGAAGAAAAGGCAAAAATGTTTGCCAAAGGAGACTCTGAAACTTACTCTTGAACAGAGAGCAACTAAAAAAAAAATGGAAAAAAAAAATGAAGTAAAAGATCTGAACAGAAGATTCAAAGCACAACTCAAGAAGACAAAATAAAGTTTATAAAACAATGTTCAAAGAGTTGGAATTGGGAAACCAAAAGGAAAAAAATTGGCATTTCTCAAGCTGAAAGAACTGAAGAAAAATCTCAAGCCTCTGATTGCAAAATTTTGAACAATGCAGGAAGCATCAAAAGAAGATGGGAGGCATACATAGTCAGTGTACCTGTTGGCGTAGTGGATAAGGCATTTGGCTGCTAACCAGAATGTCAGTGGTTCAATTCTACCAGCCACTCCATGGAAGGAAGATGGGGCAATCTTTCATAAAGATTTACAGCCTTGGAAACCCAATGGTGATTGCTAGGAATCAGAATTGACTCAACAGCAGTGAGTTTAGTTTGATTTTTGTGAGTACCAAAAATAATTGGTCAACATTCAACAACTTCAGGAGGTAGCATATGATCAAGAACCAATGGCATTGAAGGAAGAAGACCAAGCTACACTTAAGAAATTGGTGAAAAACAAGGTTCCAGAAATTGATGGAATATCCGTTGAGGTGTTTCAACAAACAGATGGCAACACTGGAGACACTTACTCATTTATACCAAGAGATTTGGAAGACAGCTACCTAGACAACTGACTGGAAGAGATCCATATTTGTGTTCATTCCAAAGAAAGGTGATGCAACAGAATGTGGAAATTATCAAACAATATCATTAATATCACATGTAATTAAAATTTTGCAAAGATAATTCAACAGTTTCAGCAGTATATTAACAGGGAAATTCTAGAAATTCAAACTGGATTCAGCAGAGGACATGGAATGAAGGCTATCACTACTGATATCAGATGGATCTTGGCTGAATGCAAAGAATACCAGAAAGATGTTTATCTCTGCTTTATTCACTATTCAAAGGCATTCGACTGTGTGGATAACATTATGAATGGAGGAAATTTCAGTATACTTAATTGTGCTCATGAGGAACTGGTACATAGACCAAGAGCATAGAACAAGAGTCTGTTGTTCTAACAGAACAAAGAGATAGTGCATGGTTAAAGTCAGGAAAAGTGTGCATCAGTGTTGTATTCTTTCACCATACGCTTTCAATCTGGATGCTGAGCAAATAATCCAAGAAGTTGGACTGCATGAAGAATGATACATCAGGACAGGAGGAAGACTTAATAATAACCTGTGATATGCACATAACACAACCCTGCTTACTGAAAGTGAAGATGACTTGAAACACTTAGTGATTAACATCAAAGACTGCAGCCTTCAGTATGAATTACACTTCAACATAACCAAAACAAAAATTCTCATAACTGGACCAAGAAGCAACATCATGATAAATGAAGAAGTTTGAAGTTGTCAGGGATTTCATTTTACTTGGATCTTCAATCAACATCCATAGAAGCAACAGTCAAGAAATTCAACATCTTACACAGCAATATGCAATCCAACACAGTAAAACAACTAACAGATGAGTGGGCGTCAAGATCTTACAGCACTGGGCAAATCTGCTGTAAGAGACCTCTTTAAAGTGTTAAAGAGCAAAGATGTCACTTTGAAGATTAAGGTGTGCCTGACCCAAGACATGATATTTTCAAATCATTTCATAGACATGTGAAAGTTACACAATGACTGACAGAGAATGAACAAATCTGTCCTGGATGAAGTGCAGCCAGAATGCTCCTTAGAAATGAGAATGGCCAGATTTTGTCTCATCTACTTTGATCATGTTGTCAGAAGCAACCAGTCCCTGAAGAAGTATCTCATGCTTGGTAAAGTAGAAGATCAGCAAAAAAAAAACAGAAGACTTTCAACAAGATGAACTGATAAAGTGGCTGCAAGGATGACCACAAGCATAGCAAGGATTATGAAGATGACACAGAACAAGGTAGCATTTCGTTCTGTTGTTGTTGGTGTTCCTATGTGCCATCAAGTCATCTCTGACTCTTAGCAACCCTACGTAGAACAGAATGAAACACTGCCTGGTCCTGTGCCAGCCTCACCATCCCTACTATACATAAGCCCCTCACTGGAGGATCAATATGAGTCAGAGCTGACTTGATGGTACCTAACAACAACAATGGGAGCTCTGGTAGCATAGTGGCTAAGACACTTGCCTGCTAACCAGATGGCTGGCGGTTCAAACCCACCAGCCACTCCTCAGAAGGAAGGTTGGGCAATCCTACTTCTGTAGTGATACTGCCTCGGAAACCCAAGGAGGGGTCGCTATGAGTCAGGGCTGACTTGACGGCACATAACAGCAACAACAACAATAACAGATGCTTGCTATTTTCAGTGATGGGAAGGGCAGTACTGAATGCATGCAAAGTCTGCACAACTTGACCAAGGTAAATAACGACACTAAAAAGTACACACAAATAAGGCTCATTTTCAGTCAATGCTGTACCATATATAATTTTGCAAAAATAGCAATATCAACAGAAAAATATATGTGTGGTTACATGCTTAGATATATATGCATACGTGTATATGGGATGGTATATGTGTACACATATGTGTGCACATATAGGTATATCTGTAGGCATAGCTATATACATGTTTGTGCTTGTAATGTATTCACTTATATAATAAAGCATAAAGTGGGCACAGGTATGGATACTTCCTGGACATAGGCAAACACCTCATGGAATTGGTTCATTATATTTGAAGGCTTAGGACAATAGTCTTGTAGGACAAGTTAGCCAATTGGCATAATATAGTCCATAAACTTTATGTTCCATATCCTAGTTGGGTGTTTTGTTGTTGTTAGGTGCCATTGAGTCAGTTCCGACTTACATGGCCCTATGTACAACAGAACAAAATACTGTCCAGTCCTGCACCAGCCTCACAATGCTTGCTATACCTGAATCCATTGTTGTAGCTACTGTTTCAATCCATCTCATTGAGGGCATTCCCCTTTATCCATTGACTCTCCATTTTACCAAGTATGATATCCTTCTCTAGGGAATGGTCCCATTTGACAACATGACCAAAGTAGGTGAGATGAAGTCTGGCCATTCTTGCTTCCAAGGAGCATTCTGGCTGCACTTCCTCCAGAACAGATTGTTTAGTTCTTTTAGCAGTCCCTGGTACTTTCAGTTTCTTCATCAACACCACAACTCAAAGGCATCAACTCTTCTTCCTTATTCCTTGTCCAGCATTCACATGTATATGAGGCAATTGAAAAATACCATGGCTTGGGTTAGGCGCACCTTAGCCTTCAAGGAGACATCTTTGCTTTTCAAAACTCTGAAGGAGTCTTTTGCAGCAGATTTTCCCAGTGAAATATGTCAATCTGATTTCTTGAGTGCTGCTTCCATGGGTGTTGATTGTGGAACCAAGTTTTTAAAAATTTGATATATTACTATAAACTTTATGAGTAACTCTAAAACGTTGTTTGATATGGTGCTGGAAGATGAGCCCAAATTCTCCATATCTCCATTTATCATGATGCTGCTTATTGGTCCAATTGCGAGAATTTTTGTTTTCTTTATGTTGAGGTGTAATCTATGCTGCAGACTGTAGTCTTTAATCTTCATCAGTAAGTGCTTCAAGTAAACTTCACTTTCAGCAAGCAAAGTTGTGTCATCTGCATATCACAGGTTGTTACTGAGTCTTTCTCCAATCCTAATCCCATACTTTTCTTCATATAGTCCAGTTTCTCAGATTATTTTCTCAGCCTACAGATTGAATAAGTATGATGAAAGGATACAACCAAGACACACTCCCTTCTTGATTTTAAATCATATGGTATCCCCTTGTTCTGTTCCAATGATGGCCTCCTAGTCCATGTACAGTTTCCTCATGAGCACAATTAAGTGTTCTGGAATTCCTGTTCTTCTGAATGTTATCCATAATTTATTATGATTCACACAATCAAATGCTATTGCATAGTCAATAAACACAAGTAAACATCTTTCTGGTATTCTGTGCTTTCAATTAAGATATATCTGACATCAGCAATGATATCCCTCATTCCACATCCTTTTTTGAATCCTGCTTGCATTTCTGGAAGTTCTCTGTCAATATGTTGCTGCAACCATTTTTGAATTATCTTCAGTAAGATTTTACTTGTGTGTGATATTAATGATATTGTTTGATAATTTCCACTATCTGTGGGATCACCTTTCTTTGGAATGGGTACAAATATGGATGTCTTCCAGCCAGGTAGCTGTTTTCCAAATTTCTTGACATAGACAAGTGAATGCCTCCAACATGACTTCCATTTGTTGAAACATCTCAGTGAAGAGTGTCAATTCCTGGAGCCTTGTTTTTTGCCAATTCCTTCAATACAGCTTCAACTTCTTCCTTTAATACCATTGGTTCTTGATCATATACCAACTACTGAAATGGATGAACATTGACCAATTCATTTTGGTACAGTGACTCTGTGTATTCCTTCCATCTTCTTTTGCATGTTTCCTGTATCATTCAATATTTTTCTCATAGAATCCTTCCATATTGCAACTCAAGGCTTGATTTTTTTTCTCAGTTCTTTCAGCTTGAGAAATTCTGAGCAAGTTCTTCCCTTTTGGTTTTCTAACTCCAGGTCTTTGCACATTTCATTATAATAATTGACTTTATCTTTTTGAGCTACTCTTTGAAATCTTCTGTTTAGCTCTTTTATCTTGTCACTTCTTCCATGTGCTTTAGCTACCTTCCATTCAAGAGTAAGTTTCAGAGTCTCTTCTGATATCCGTTTTGGTCTTTTCTTCCTTTCCTGTCTTTTTAATGACCTTTTGTTTTCTTCGTGGATGATATTCTTGATATCATCTGGCAATTCCTCTGGTTTTTGGTCATTGGTGGTCAATGCATCAAATGTATTCTTGAGATGATATCTCCTGATAAATTCAGGAGGGATATACTCAAGGGCATATTTTGGTTCTCATGGACTTGTTCTAATTATCTTCAGTTTCAACTTGAACTTGCATATGAGCAGTTGATTGTCTATTCCACAGTCAGCTCCTGGCCTTGTTTTGGCTGAAGATATTGAGCTTCTCTATCACCTCTTTCCACAAATGTAGTCAATCTAATTCCCATGGGCTCCATCTGGTGAAGTCCACATGTATAGTTGTCATTTATATTGTTGAAAAAGGTATTTGCAATGAGTAAATCTTTGGTCTTACAAAATTCTGTCATGCAATCTCCAACATCATTTCTATCTCCAAGGCCATATTTTCTGATTACCAGTGATTCTTCTGTGTTTCTAACTTTTGCATTCCCATCTCCAGTGATAATCAACACATCTTGATTGCACATTTGGTCAATTTCAGACTGCAGAAGTTGATAAAAATCTTCAATTTCCTCATCTTTAGCTTTGGTTGTTGGTTCATAAATTTGAATAATAGTAGTATTAATTGGTCTTCCTTGTAGGCATATGGATATTATCCTATCACTGACAGCATTGTACTTCAAGACAGATCTTGAGACATTCTTTGTGAGGATGAATGCCGCGCCATTCCTCTTCAATTTGTCATTTCCAGCATAGTAGACTATGAGGTTGTCTGATTCAAAATGGCCCAAATCAGTCCATTTTAGCTCCCTAATGCCTAGGATATCAATCTTTATGTGCTTCATCTCATTTTTTACAACTTCCAATTTTCCTAGATTCATACTTCGTACATTCCATGTTCCAATTATTAATGGATGTTTCAGCTGTTTCTTCCTATTTTGAGTTGTATGTACCACCTTAGCAAATGGAGGTCCTGAAAGCTTTACTCCATCCACATCATTAAGGTTGGCTCTACTCTGAGAAAGAAGCTCTTCCCCAGCCATATTTTGAGTGCCTTTCAACCTGAGGGACTCATCTTCCGGCACCATATCAGACAAGGTTTTAGAGTTACTTGTAAAATTTTCTAGTAATATATCAGGTGGTATTTTACTGCTATTCATAAGGTTTTCACTGGGCAATTCTTTGAGAAGTAGATGACCTCTCCCTTCTTCTGAGTCTGTCCTATTCTGGAAGCTCCACTGAAACCTGTCCAACACATTTGAAACACTGCTGGCATAGCCTCTAGCCTCACAGCAACAGGTAAGCCAGCAGCACAGTATGACAAACTGACAGACGAGTGATGGTCAGGTGAGTTGTTGTTGTTGTTTGCCGTCGAGTCGACCCCGACTCTTAGCGACCCCTCCTTGGGTTTCCGAGGCAGTATCACTACGGAAGTAGGATTGCCTAACCTTCCTTCCGAGGAGTGGCTGGTGGGTTTGAACCGCCAGCCTTCTGGTTAGCAGTCAAGTGCCTTAGCCACTATGCTACCAGTAGGTCTTAAAAATTTTCAAGCTGTCATTTAAGAAAAAAAATAGTAGTCTTGTAAACAAGAATGTGTACTCCGTTAAAATAAAAGTAAAGAGATTTATTGAAGGTTCAAAACAGTTCAAACGGGAAACACATTTTTTCTCACAAAGTGAAATCAAATGCTCCAAAATCGTGGTGTGACAGAGGCATACTCACAAAATCAAGAAACAAAGGTACAATATTCTGATTGGAAGTTGCAAGATCAAGGAAGCCAAAGGAGGGACAGCTTGAAGGTGGAAGAGCTTTACAATGATTGGCTGGAAATATGAATGTGGGCTATTTGGGCTGGTTAGTTTAAATACGTAACTAAGGAGCCTTTGACAGAATAGTCAGAAGGTAATTATTTTCAAACATTTTCTGAGGTTTCCTCAGGGAATTTTTTATAAGGGTCTTGTGTCAAGACCTTCGCTTACGAACATTCTTTCCATATTTCAGTTTAACCATAGAAAAAAATAGTTCATTTGACTAAGAGTTTGACAGTTTCAAGGGAAATCTTTTTTTATGTACCCAAGTCTGTCTAAAGGTTTGACTATTGCAAGGGCATTAAGTAAAAGCTAGGATGAAGTCAAGGTTCAGACCTGGTCCAATTATTCTGAAATGAGTGAAATCCCTCAAATTTTGGGACTTTCATGAAGTCTCTACTGATTTCGAGCAAAGGAGAAAAAAAAAAAGTCTCAAAGAAGAAACTAGTTCACAGACTAATAGCCCACACAAACCACAGATTCATCTATTCTGAGACCAGAAAAAGTAGATGATGCCTGGCTACCAGTGCCAACAATTCTGCCCAAGAAAACAATATATGGCTCTGAATAGAATGGAAGGAAAACATAAAACAAAACTCAAACTCTTAAAAAAGCCCAGACTTACTTGACCAGTAGAGACTAAAGGAACCCCTGAGACTATAGCCCTGAGATACTCTAAACCTGGAACTGAAACCACTCCTAAAGGTCACCTTTCAGATAAATAACAGGGTCGCTCATAAAATAAACATCATCCACCAGTACTGTGCTTTAAAAAATAAATAAACAAGTAAAATAACTGTATGAGACATAAAGGTTAACATTTACCCTAAAGCAAAAATGAAAAGGTAAAGAAGGTGGGGGCAAGGAACCTAGATTAATGGAAATGGAATAACCAGAATGGAGATAGTGAGAATACTGATACATTGTGAAAAACGTAACCAATGTTGCTGAACAACATGCATAGAAATTGTTAACTGGAAACCTAATTTGCTATGTAAACTTTTACCAGAAACACAATATTATTTGAAAAAAAGGTTTGGGACCTTTCAATGAGGGGGAATATGATGGATGATCTCACTGTGGTAGGTTTCACTCAAGAAGTAAGGGAGAAAAATGCCGTTGTTGTTGTTAATGTGCTGTAGAGTTGGCACTGACTCATAGCGACCCCTCCTTGGGTTTCCGAGGTGGTATCACTATGGAAGTAGATTGCCCAACCTTCCTTCCGAGAACAATACCTCAAGCAAAATAAGAGAACAGATTCAGGGTCAGATTATCAAACTGGGATCGGCAACATAGACATGGGGTGTGAAGAAATGTACCCAGGGGAAACAAAGTCTGTAACACTTGCAGGGTCTTAATCAGAATGATTTCTGGGCTCACAGATCAGGTCCACAAACTGGAGCAGAGAAGATTACAGTAGTGGGGAGAGTGTCTCAGGGCCTTCACACCCAGAAGCATTCCTCCCATTAAGCCCTAAAACTCGTACTAGTTGCCATGAAGTAAATTCCAACACCAAGAACAAGATATATTGACCTCATGTGTGTCAGAGTGGAACTTTGTGAAATAAGAGTTTTCAGTGGCTGATTTTTCAGATGCAGATAGATAGTCAGGCCTTTCTTCTAAGGTGCCTCTGGGTAGAACCAAACCTCCAACCTTTTGGTTAGTAGCTGAACCAGTTAATCACTTGTGCCATCCAGGAATTGCCTTTAAGCCTCAGTCACAAATTAACCCAAAAGAGTTCAATTGGCCTTCTTTGCACAATCTAGGCAGTCAGTCACAGGACATGGAACTCAACTCACCAGTCCAATATAACTCCCTCAACAAAAACTTAGAACTCATCACACCAGAGAATGAACTACCCTACTCAGCCTTCCTGCTGACCAGACAAGACAAGCCCAAGAGCTCCTTGAAGACTCTTTTTTTCCTATCTGGAAAAAAAAAAAAAAAACCTGAATATTATTTAGCGAAAATACACCACAAAGAAAACAATTTCCAAGAGAGCAGAATAGACTGAACAGCCTATTATTACATTAGACTTGTAAGGCTGGTAAGTAGAAGCTAGGAACTGGTAAACAAAGACTTCTAGTGGTTATCCCATTATTAAGTATTTTTTCAGTCTCCAGTGCCTTGGGGAACATACCAACAAATAATCAAGAGAATATTAATGCTGCCTTCAGGGCATGGAGATAAGCTTCCCTCTGAAGCAGCTATTAGAGGATAATGGGTAGTGATTATCAATGCCAAGTTGGGTGGCAGAAGAGATAAGGGGTTCAGATTTAAGAGATTGATGCGAGTAGATGTTTCATGAAGGAAAGAAACTAGAGGCTGTCTTGAAGGTTGAATAAAATATGCATAAACAAACAAACAAAAAAAACCCACACACCTGACTGCCATCGAGTGAACTCCAACTCTAAGTGATCTCCACTGGCTTTCCAAGGTTGTGTCTTTGCAGAAGCTGACTGCCTCATCTTTCTCCCACAGACTGGGTTTGAACCACCCACCTTTTTTTGGTTAGCAGCCGAATGTCTTCACCACACCACCACCACAGGTCATTAAAGCATGTGTGGCAGGAGGAAAAAGAGAAGATCTGGGTAAGGAATTGAGGTTAGGTGAAGAAAACAAAGAAAAAGCTTACATGCTGTTTGTGGTAGATGTAGGTAATAGCATGGGACCTGTATGTTTGAGTAGGGGAAAGGTAGAAGACAGAGATGGAGAGGGAAATGGGGGTCCTTGCCACCGAGGGCTAGGCAGCCAGCAGAAAACTCAGGACTCAATCTGGTGGCTCATTTAGGAAGGTCCCTAACCCCACACACTGGAAGGCAATGATTCTCCCAGAACCCTGTACAGGTTGCAGCTACCTAAGCACAGTGCTGTGATCTTTAATTAATAAGCACATTGGAAATCTAGGCAGACAGACCCACAGTTAAAGGGCCGCAGAGACCCAGAGAGGGTGTCTCAAGGGGCTGCCTCTTTGCAGTCCAGTTTATGACTCTTCAGGGAAGGCTAAGCTGCAGCCTTATTATTTTCCTTCTGGGACTAAAAAGAGAACCATAGTTTCCTGCCCTATTAAGCCAGTGCCTTTCATGATCATTAAAATACCTTTAAATACTTCATGTCTTTCCCTTAAAGTTTTCCAGGCATAAAGGAAGCTCTCCTTCCATATAACCTTGTTCTAAAATAACAAACACATGATGCCATTTGAATTTGGCTTCTTGCTTCTTCCCTTTTGGGTGTTTAGAAATAGTCACTTACAAACACATGAAGGCATGAGCCTCAGTGGTAAATATGTCTTACGTGTTGATTTCAGCAGGCGACTCTCTGCAGACACGCACATGTGTGCTCATTTCCTGCCCTCCGAAATCATTGCTTGGGCTGTGAACATATGGTGAGCAATAGTTGGAATGGTTATTGGGGGCGTTGACTCTCCTCTGGGATCCGCAGGACAAATTTTGCTCCTTCTGTCAAGTCAGAATCACCAAGAATGTATTGAGTGCTACAGTGGGCAAGGGGTTTTTTATCATGTGTGTACACTTACCGCCATACTCATAATAAAAGCATTAACAGTCCTCTATGGCATGTTAATAGTCAAATGGATAATAACTACTGAAGCAGCTCACAGTTTTTGAGTGCTTAACTATGATCCAGGTACTGTTCTATGCAACTTGCAGATATTAAATAATTTAATTCTTGCAACAACCCTAGCAAGTAATTATTATTTTTATTGACATTTTACAAATGATGAAACTAGGACAGGGAGAGTTTGTCTAGGCAATAACTTGTCTAAGTCTCTAATTCAAAGGATGGATGGGATTGTGATGAGGATAATTTATTGATATTTTAATTTGAGTTCAAGTTTCATTCTCTATGTACTCTCTTCTCTCTTTCTGGAAATCCTACTCTCCTTACAAGAAGGTAGCCAAGCCCTTGGTACTCCCTTGGCCCAAGGTTAGTGTAGCAAGGTGGAGGTAGAAGGATCTGAAGTCCCTGCTTTTGCTGTCTTAGATGAAAGCCTAAATTCACTGAAGAGTCTACATCCAAAATCCTAGGAATTTAGAGAGTTAAGTACCTTTGAGGGAGTAGAGAGAAGTGAGACAGTGGAAGAACTGATACAAAGAAGTCTCAACAGGTCCAACCTGATACCAACAGGCCCAGGAAAGCAGAGATGCATGCTCCACTCCCAGTATATCCTTTGGATTAACGGCAGAGGAGTACAGCTGTGTGGTGAACCCAGGGAGATTTGACCCTGGGCAAAAGGGCCTTCAGCTTAGGTCAATACCCTATGTACCCCACAAGACCTAAGGGTGCCAGAGTAACCTGTTTTTAAGGAGGGCTTAGAGAGAAAGAGATTTGAAATAAGCATGAGGGACTAAAGATCAGAGCCCCTTCCTCCATTTGTCACTACAGGAAGACTTATGACCCTCAGGAAGGAGAAGGGAGCCTCAACAACCACTGAGATTGAATTTACTATCATGCTGAGGAGACAGGATCTAGGAGTATGTTTGAATTTGATCTAAAGAACATTAAATGTATCGTGGGATTCTTTTAGTACCAGTACTAGTTGCTGTTGTGTCTCTTCAGGCTCATGTGTGTCCCCATGTGTGTCAGATTTAAACTGTGCTCCACAAGGTTTTTCAATAGCTGATATTTTAGAAGTAAATTGCCAGGTCTTTCTTTCATGCTTTCATGGTATAGTGGAGAAAGCATTCGGCTGCTCATCAGGTTAGTGGTTCAAACCTACCAGCTGCTCTGTGGAAGGAAGATGGGGTGATCTACTTCTATAAAGAAGCCTTGGAAACCCAATGGAGGTCACTATGAGTCAGAATTGACTCGATGGCAGTGAGATTGGTTTTTGTTTCTTGGGTACAATTGGACCTCCAATTTTTTGGTTAGCAGACAGACATGTTAACAGTTTGTACCAAGTTTCTTCTACCCATTATAAAATATTCAGAGAAGACTTCAGAAAGGAGGAAGAATGAACTTGGGTACTTAAAGGAAGGCTACACAGGGGGAAAGAAGGAGAGAGTATCCGGGCAGATTCAAGCATACAAGCCACACTACCAGTGCAGGAAGCTCAAGGTAAGAGCAGAATCCAAAAGCATCCCCTAAGACGCAGGGGCTGTGATGTGAGTCAGGCCTGTGGAAACAATGTGTGAGAGTGGCTGTGCCTCTAGGCAGGGTCCACCTTGAATACAGGACCAGGAATGTAGGCTTGCCTGTGGCTTGCTCTACATTAAGGCCCTCTTGGCCGACGTTCTGTCTACACATTGGAAGGAGTCACTCTGAGCTGAAAAACACTGGGGCATTCTACCTCATGACTCAGCAACCATATGCCTCTTGCTTCCTGGTTCCATTCATGCTGTCTCCTCCCCTGCAATACATCTTCCATTCATATCTACTCCAGTCCCCTCTCAGTACCTCCAAAGGTTCCCAACAAGAGCTTCACTGTTAGCCAAGGCTTAGTAGAGGCACAAAGTCCTGTGTAAAGCGTGCCTGACTCTCTTGGGAAATCCAGCCCCTCCTTCCTCTATGAGCTCATAACCTCCTGCTGGGCTGTGATTTAGTATGTTTTCATCTCCCCTCTCCCCCCTTGTTCTTCTGTGAGCTTCTAAATAGCAGGAACCAAGTCTTTTTCACATGCATACCCTCATGGTGTGTGTACATCTGGTGGGATACTCCTCTGGGACTGTTGCAGAGCTGTAGCAGGGCAGTGTGCAGAGGGAAACTCCAGGATGTTTGAAGAACATCTATGTGTCTCACTCCCAATACTCTGCGCAGTCCACCTCTGGCTGCATCAGCCCCCATCATTATGGTTACTCCTCTGGGTTATTGCTGGAGGTGCTGTCAAAGGACAAATGCATTGCTTGGGCTGAAAACAACACATTCAAACATGATCTCTCCTATTATAACAGAGAAAATGACCCAGGGGGATGAGAACAGAGAAAAGTTTTGATAGGAAAAAGAAAAGAAAAAAAAAAAAAGTTGTTGTTGCATTGACTCTAACTCATGGAAATGGCACATGATAGAATAGAATTGTGCTCCATAAGGTTTCCAGCTGCTGATGTTTCAAATGTAGATTGCCAGGCCTTTTTTGCAAAGCTCCTCAATGTGGAATTGAACCTCTGAACTTTTGGTTGGTAGTCAAGCACTTAATCATTTGTGTCATCCAGGGACTCCTTTGATAGAGAAGGGAGCATAAAACAATCAAACTTTAGGACAAAATACTCAGTGACACAAGGGCAGTGGTGGTGATGGCCACATTGTCACACCTGAGAGCATATCTGGTCGCAGCAGATCTCAGAGTGCTGAGTACTGGAAAAGGAGTGAATAATAGTGACAGAAACTGAGGAAGGAAAAGAAGAGACATTTTCTTGAATTCTTTCTTACAATTAACAGTTTTGTGATGGGGATCAAGAGAGGAAAAAGATGATTCCTAGATGGGAAGATCTCCTCTTCCCAGGGACAGAGGATTTGAGAAGCAGTGTGTGGCCCAGAATAATGCAAGGAGAACCTGGTCTTCAGGGGACACCAACTAAGAAATCAGCCTTTCTCCTTGCAATAAGGCCACATGTGAGAGGAAGTCCACTTTGATATAGAATCTTTTGTAATCCAGGGGAATCAGTCTTCCATGAAATAGCTGTGTGACCTTCGGGAAGTCACTTTACCTCTCTGGGCCTCCATTTCCTCATTTATAAAATGAGTGGGATGAACTAGAGGAAGATGATTACTATGATCCTTTTCAGCTCTGACATTTGAGAGTATTATTTATTCCTCATCACAGCTGTAATGTGCCAATATTCTACAGAGACTTCCCTTCCACTATCTGGTCCAATATTTCAATGGAGAGGGAAAGCACATGCATTTTAATCCAGAAGCATTTTGGGAAATGGTGTAAGCAAAGCATCCAAGACATTTATCAAGAAAATCTGACTCAACCATCAAGCCCCAGGCCAAGGGGAGCTGGAAATATTTCAGGGCACATTAACCACTGTTGTGGTAAGTAATTATGCACATTGACTTTGAGTCTGTTTCAACGGTCACATCTCAGGGTGTAATTCCTGCACTGTTTCCAGGGAGGGAGGGATCTGTGCAAGTGCTAATGAGTCTTCCTAGATTCTGAACTGTGAACTGGTAATAGCTGGCATTTCAAAAACGTAGCCTTTTGTTTCCTGGAAAACTGCTTAAAATCATTCAACTCCCCCTTCTCTGATCCTTCTCTGAAAAGGAAAACAATAAATATGATTTCAATCCATTGTGTTAAATATCAGGATGCACACACAGAAGTCTCTGGATTCAGCATCGAGAAAAAACCCATCTGTGATGCCAGCAACTTACAATAGACAGAAAGAGGAGCATTAACACTTTCAGGTCGCTGGAGAAGCTGGAGCCAGGTGGTCATTCTCTCTACCACACAAAGTAAAAACAGACATTGCACATGGATGCGATGCTATTTGAAAGTAAAAACTGGTACGATGTAGTGGAAGAACTTGACACATCTGAATGTATGTTTTCCCTGCAAATAATTTATCTCTGCAGAAATGCCTGTCATTGATGGTACTGGCCTAACTGATCTAAATTCCCACTATTTGCCATTTGTGCAAAACTTTACCCACGTCCCAATTAAAATCTCTGCCAGCAAACTCTTTGAGAGATGTCAGAGCAGTTTTCACAAGAGTAAAAGAAAGAAAGCACACAGAATTTTTAACCATCTATCACTTGGTAAGAAGGTAATGAGTGATACCATGGGCCCTGTTGGGGAGTGACCACTTGAAGGATTATTTTTCTTAACATCAAACCCTGGCCTTCATGAGTGGGAGAGTACATCCAACCAATTGATTAGTCATTCAACAGTTACTTATCTAAAACCTAATAAGGGAAATAACTTATAATACAGTTTTTTTTTGGTGGGGCATAGAGATTGGGCCTATACTGTAAGACCACATGAGTTGGGGTTGGAGAGGAGGGAGTGTGAGTGTGATTGCAGATTATAAATGACATGAGTTGGGATTTTGAACTCACCCAGTTTACTTCAGAGTCCAAGCTCTTCACTGCTACACTCTACATCCTAATAGGTCATCTATGTATGACTTCTGTGATGTTTCTGACACATATCCATAGTCTCTGCTTGAATGACTCCTGTGATGGGCATCTCATTCATTCTCACGAGGCTGCCTATCCCATTTTCAAATCTGTTGTTGTTGTTAGTTGCACTTGAGTCAGTTCCAATTCAAGACAATTCCATATAAAACAGAACAAAATATTACCCTGTCCTGCACCATTTTCATAATTATTGGCAAGCTTGAGTCCATTGATACAGCCATTGTATCTTCTGAGTGTCTTCTAATCTAACAGGTTCATCTTGCAGTACTATATCAGGCAATATTTGGTTGTGACCCACAGGAATTTCACCGGCTAATTTTCAGGAGCAAATTACCAGGTTGTTGTTCCTACTCTGTCTTAGTCTGGAAGCTCCACTGAAACCTATCTACTATGGGTGACCCTGTGGATATTTCACACACCAGTGGCATAGCTTCCAACATCACAGCAACATGTAAGCCACCATAGTATGAAAAACTGACAGACAGGTGGTGGCCATTTTCAAATAGTTAATACTGTTTGGAAATTGAGATAAAACGACGCCTTATAGTGGTGCTGGGTTCCTCTGCAATATATCCAACCACATCATTCCTCCTCTTCACTCAGTCTTTCACTGAGAAGCAGTGTGTGGCCCAAAGTAATGCAAGGAGAATCTGGCCTTCAGGGGACACCAACTAAGAAATCAGCCTTTCTCCCTGCAATAAGGCCACATGTGAGAGGAAGACCACTTTGATATAGAATCCTTTGTAATCCAGGGGAATCGGTCTTCCATGAATTAGCTTCGTGACCTTGGGGAAGTCACTTTACCTCTCTGGGCCTCCATTTCCTCATTTATAAAATGAGTGGGATGAACTTAGGAAGATGATTACTATGGCCCTTTTCAGCTCTGACATTTGAGAATGTTATTTATTCCTCATCACAGCTGTAATGTGCCAATATTCTACAGAGACTTCTCTTTCATGATCTGGTCTGATGTTTCAGTCTTTCAAGTATCTGGAGATGGTTTTCACAACTGATCTTGGACTGGGCTGTCCTTTGCAAGGATATGATTGCTAGCTCCAGATCATACCCAGTAAAGAGAAATCCTTGGATAGGATATTTGTGGAACTTTGAGCTCATTACTAAACCTCTGTATGTGTGCCAGTTTTCTCACCACTGAAACAGGGTGAGGAGTAGTACTTTTGACTTATGGATTTGGTGGGAAATAAAATAACCCATCTGATACCCCTAGTCATATACAGCAATTAGTAGGTACTCAATAAATATCAACAACTACTTGTATTTTGTCAAAGACTGTATTTTCCCAAAACAAATATTCTTAGTTCAAGAAAGGCACTAGAGGAAAGTAGAGTTGACTTGTCTCTTGAAAAACATGAACAGTATTGAGGTCAGTTAAAAGAGGGTTCTGGAGGAGAGGGCACCTGAGAGTACAAATTAGCAGGAGTTGGAAATATTGAATTGACAACAGTAAATGGTTCACTCTGACTAGAGTGAAAGGTTTCTGAACCAGTGAAAGAAAAAGCTGGGAAGGTAAGTGAAAGAACAGATAACACTTCCCAAAAGCATGAGTCTGAGAAAGGAGGGCTGGGAGCTGGGCAATAGGAAACCATCACAGACACTTTTTTAACTGATCTGGAGTCCAAGGAGTGGTGAGAGAGAGGCACAGGCATCTGATGTCAGAAAATAATTACTGTTTGCTTTGTGTTAGTGTGAACCATACGGTGTTGTGGATATGACATTGCTTTTGAACTAGAAAAACAGCAATTCCATTTGGTTCAACTCTATACAAGTCCCTTCCTTATCATTAACAGAAGGTGGGGTGGTGACCAAATCTGTCGTCCACATCCTCTTCACCACCCCAGTTGCTCAGAGGAACAAGTCTGTGTAAAAGAGGTTTGAAAACAATGGTAGGACATAACATGTTGAGTAAACAAAAGGCATGATTCTGGGTGTCCCAGGCTGCTGGTGCTACTGTGGTCAGAAGCAGTTCTGTCCCACTGATATGCTGTCTAGAAGTGTTCATAGTTTAGTGCTGATATAGGCAACCCAAGAACCTTTTTGCCCTCTCCCAGACTCCAAGACTCTTGCCCAGGCTTTAAATGTTAGCTTTGCATAGAACATTTGCAGTCATTTAGGTAGAAACTAAATGAAAAACATAACAAAACCCTACTCTCCTTCTGACAGCCTGAAAGGACAGTTTAGGGAGAGGAGAGAGGGAAGTAATTTATTAAAAAAGAAAAAAAAAATGCTAACAAGATATTTCAAAATAATGGCAACTGTATGCACTTACAGTATGTGAGGGCTTCGTTTGGTCCCATTTTGGTAACAACATATAACTGCTGATGCCTCTTTCCCAGGCATATGTTTAAAGCACCCTGCAAATGAGTTCATGTTGGATTGGGCTTCATTATTCACAGTTCATATTAGGTCTAAATTACAGTAAATGTTATTTCAAGGTTTACAAGTTAATTATTATGGTATAGTATTTACTCCATTATATAGTAATTACTGCAATATCTAATGCCTAAAACGTTCCCCCACACGTACATATATGAAGGACGGAGAATATTTTAGAGTGTTCCCAAGCAGAACAGGGCTCCCTAGTTATGAGTATGAACATATGAGTGGGGCAGGGGCTGGAGAAATGGTACCAAAGTCTTGCCTGCAAGTGTCCACATCCTTTAAGATACAAGACCAAAGGCCACCACTAGCAACCTAGCTTGCTTCTAACCCCCCCCCACCCAAAAGTGGCACATACTATTAGCAAGGGCAATGGTGGTGGTGCTGACTCTCATCAATCTGTAAGATGCCATCTCTCCTCTCAAGTGGCATAACTGTACAGAGCACAGCAAACTACCATTTAGACCTGCAGTTGAACAATCAAGGGGCAGGTTTGCTCATCTCTGGGAGGAAACTGGCTAAGACACCTCATTTGCAATTTGGCTTCTCCTCTTCTTGCTTGTTGGGAGAGTTTAAATAATTCCCTTCCACACTCTCTCTCAAACCACCTTGCCCTCTTGCCTAACACATAAGAGTCAGCTATGAGACACCAGATAGCCTCCTGGCACTGGGCTACATTTACACTTCTTTATTCCGTTCCAGCCCAGAGTTTTTGTTCTGGCTGCCAAACCAAAATGGATTCCATAAGCATCCTGCTTCCCAAATGTTTGTCTAAATGGCAGCCTGAAGGCCTAGGGACTAGAGAGGACTGATAGCAGAGATGAATGATAGACTTGGGATCACATTTCCCACTTTTGTCTTCTGACTGTGATCTGGCCTCTTGGGCTAGTCCACCAAGTCTATGCCCTGTAATGTCTGCACCCCCAAGAAGCCCAAGCACTATGAATGCTGAGCAGACTGAAAAGGAGAAGTCAGAAATCACAGAAGCATCATTGTTCTCTGACCCTGGCCCCTTTTCAGGAGGAGAGAAAGCCTTAATCTCTGTTCTGGGTCAGTCAATTGTTCACTGATTAAGCACCTACTGTGTGTCTATCCCTGGGCTTGGCAAGGCTGGAAGGAGAAAGCAAGATTCCAGCCTATGCTTTATCTGACTGCAAAAGATTTCAGAGCTCAGCCTTTTCGCTGTCAGGAGAGACAGAGACAAAGGAGGTGATGGGGGAGAATTGTTGATGTGCCTTTTCCTAAAGTGTTCTTGGTACATTTTCCTTTTGTTAAGTGGGGACAGGAACCTGGAACTGGAGGGTAAAAGTAAAAAGACTTTCAGAGCTGGATCTCAGAACTCACAGGATGGGATTCCAGTTTGAAGAAGGTCCCTCCTACACCGTGCACACAATCTGCTCTTCTTGGACTGGTTTCCAATGGACCCCAGTAATTTTTCAAGGGACAACTGCTGTGGCCTATATAGGCTAATGTACTCCTAGAGCCAACTGAATAGACCCACTATGGAGGCTAACTTACCCCTCGAGTTTGCTTCTTCCCTGATCCTTTCTTTAGTCACTGGTCAGTGGTTTGAACACATCAGCTGTTCCACAGAGGAGGAAAATGTGGCAGTCTGCTTCTATAAAGATAATAAGCTTAGCAACCCTATGGGGCAGGTCGATTCTGTCTTATAAAGTTGCTGTAAGATGAAATTTACTGGATGGCAATGGATTTGATTTGAGTTTGGTTTATTGTTGCATGTAACTCCTTAAGCACCATGTTGTTGTTATGTGCCATTGCTTTGTGTTCGACTCATAGCAATCCCTCTTTGGGTTGCTGAGGCAGTATCTTTACAGAAGTAGATTGCCCAGTCTTCCTTCCAAGAAGTGACTGGTAGTTTGAACTAACAACCTTCTGGTTAGCAGTCAAGTGCCTTAGGTACTATGTATACTATTTAAAAAAAAAAAAAAAAGTTGCTGTTAAGTTGATTCCAACTCTTGATGACCCCATATATGTCACAGTAGTACTGTGCTCCATAGGATTTTTAATGGCTTATTTTTTGGAAATGGATCCAAGGTCTCTCTTTTGAAGCATCTGTGTATGGACTCAAACCTCTATCCTTTCAGCTAGCGGGCAAGTGTGTTAACTGTTTGCAATACCCAGGAACTCCAGCTATACCATCAAACCAAAAACAAAATTCACTGCCGTCGAGTTGGATCTGGCTCATAGCGACCCTTTCTTGGGTTTACGAGCAGGAATCACTACGGAAGTAGATTGCCCAAGCTTCCTTCCAAGGAGTGGCTTGTGGGTTTGAACCGCCAGCCTTCTGGTTAGTAATCAAGTACCTTAGGCACTATGCTACCAGAGCTCCCAGCTATACCATAAGCTATCTTAAAAGAAACAGTGTAGAGAGCCCACATCTGTCATTATGAACTATTTCACTTGAGAGACTCTGACCTTGGAAGATCAAGGGAAGGAGATTACACTTTGGAGTCACAGCTCCCTTGGGTATAAATCCTTGCCTTGGCAGATCCCAGCTGTGTGACCTTGGGCATGTCTTGTGATCTATCTGGGGTTCAATTCACTGGAGGAAGGATTTCTGGAGTAGGAATCTGAATCTTCTCTTTACAGAACTGGCATGACAGAGAATATGGGATGTGTTTCCCATAATATTTGGTATAAAATAAGCACTCAAGTAACAGTCATTACTGATGATTATTAGTTATAGTGCTATGAAGCAAGATCATATAACTCTGTTCTATTCTTTGCCCAAGTCCTGCAAGTTAGCTAGCTTTAATGCCCATTTAGCATATATAGAGATAATACAGAATTATTTTTTTCCTTCACATCGTTGTTGGAGTCAAAGATCATCACAGTTGGACTCCAAAGCATGATTTGAAAATAAAAATGAGGAGATGTGTTATCCCCAACCCCAACAACAAAATCCATGAAGTTTCAACTTTTTCTTCGAGCTTAATTAGGCTACATTGAAGGGGTTCTACCCAGACACTCCACTGTGGGGATAAATTCCATTAGTGACCCTGCTAAAGCAGATGTTCTTAGGAACACTTCCTCTTGACATAACCCCTTGTCCTATATCCGACATGTATTCCTGTGAGAGATTGTGTCCTCCTGAAGCAGCAGTGTCTCTAGCTGACAGAAGAGCTCTGACCTATGACCACAGACTTGCATTTGAACTAGACTTTTATTTTTATAAGGCATCCCATGATCTATTTATCACTTCCTAATTTTAAATGAAAGGAAAAGGTAAATAATAATAAGGTCTGTGGTAAGTTATTTTATTTTTATTTTTAAGGCTATGAATCCAGAACACACAAAAAGAAAGAGGAAATGCTAGCATGAGTTATTTTTGTCTTGTAGTTAAACATCTTTTGTTCAAGTGCAGGACATGGAACACTTTTCTGTTTTGTGGGTGGCAGACTTTTTTTTCCCCCTGTTTGCTAGGGCCCAAATTATCTCCAAGTCCTTAGATCCATTAGCCTAATTAATATTAAGAACATATGCATATGCAAATAAGACCCTCTTTGCCATATATTTCACTTTATACGACAGGTTGAAGGGTGGTTGGGTGAGTCAATCAAATGTCATAAGTTGGCTACGCATAAGATCTCATTAATATTAATTGGGGTGTGGGCATTGTGCAGTAGTCCACGCTGCCATTAGAAATGGGCCCCTTGCTTTAATTGTTCCAAAGATTTTGCAAACCAAAGCCTCTGACCTGATTTAAATATGTAATCAGCACACCCCCCTCCAGGTAGTCTACTGAGCAGATCAGAAAGGTATTAAAAAAAATACAGAGCAGACCTTTTCTAAGACAGATGGCACACAATGAGGTTAGAAAAAGTATCTTGAGATCCAACCTGCAAGAACAAAAAAAATTGCTTGCATTGTTGTTTTCATTATCTTGCTTCTGTCATTTCATGAGCTTTGTATCTTGCAAGGAAAGAAAGAAGGGAGAAAAACTGTGAAATTAATCTTTTGTGCATGGCCTGATAAAGAAGAGACATGCTCAGACAAAAGATAGACTGAGAGAAGGTACCATGATTGATGACTAAAGTAAAGGTGTCAGAAGAGTATTATGTAAATTACTGGAGGCACACACCATTTCAGAGAGAATGAGAGGGAGAGCGGGAAGGGGGAGTGAGGGAGACTGAGAAGGCGAGAGAGGGAGTAAGGTACCGAGAGGGAAAAAAGGATTGCAGAGACGATGTCACCAAAGAACTGGTCCCCAAACACCCATTTCTTGCCATCTTTCATCTCCTCCGACAAGCTCACCTCACATTCTCTCAGGGTTGCTCCATGTAACAAAGGGGTTGGGGGTGGGGAGAGAACTGTCAACATTAGCCTGATTCTAGTCAAGGAAAGGTTTAGGGAAAGCAGTGTCTGAAGTGAAATCATCAAGGAAGGAAGTTTCAGTTAAAGGGGAAAAAAAAAAAAAAAACGATGACTGCAAATGTCCCTGTGTGCAGCATGTCACAAGAGCAGAGGACAAGCTTCGGGCCACTCTCATTCTTCATGCTAGAAAAGGCTCTGAAAAGGCCCTACTCCTTCTCGCCACCCCTGGGTGTATCTACACATCTGTATGTGTGTTGGGTGGGTGATCGCTATAAAAGAGGGGTTGGAGGAAGATTCAAAAGGTCAGGGACTTGTTACAAAAACCTGTGCTTCATTTTTTTCCCTCTTTGATTATGTTCACTTTCTAAGTAATGAAATGAAGGCAAGTGTTGAAAATTGCCTCCATTTTCCTAACCAGAAGAGATACAAAGTAATAAAGACTTTGCTGCCACAGCCCTGTGTCCTGGAGTATCTTCATGTCTGGTACTTATTATTGTTCTTAGGTGCCATCAAGTGGATTCTGACTCATGGCCGCCCCCTGTGTGCAGGGTAGAGCTGTTCCATAGGGTTTTCAAGGCTGATCTTTTGGAAGCAGATAAGCCTGTCTACTGTCTACTGTGGCACCACTGGGTGAGTTCAAATCACCAACATTTTGGCTAATATTTGATGGTTAACCTTTTATGCTCTGCCAGGACTCCTGAGATGCACTTAAAGTGGCCCAGATCTTTCATGCTTGGATGTTCAGCACCAGGATCTATGGGTTTCTGAAGTAAGTAAACCCCTTCCAAATTCTTGGAAAGTAGTCAGATCCAGAGATAGCAAGGTATGATATTCAGCAGGACTTACTGGCACCATTGAATGAGCTATTTACAGCCAGCCCCTCTTTGACTGGGGCAACATCTGTCCTCATTTGTAGGGGTCTGTGTAGTACCAATAAGGAGCTCTAGTAGCACAGTGCCTAAAGCATCTGACTGCTAACCAGAAGACTAGTGGTTCAAACCCATCAGCCACTCCATGGAAACGAGATGGGGCAATCTACTTCTGTAAAGACTTACCACCTCAGAAACCCAATGGGAGTCGCTGTGAGTTGTAATTGACTCAGTGACAGTGGGTTTGGGTTTTTTTGTTTGTTTGTTTGTTTGTTTGTGGTTTGGTGTAGTACAAATTAGGATGGAAAATTGGGCAATCTACTTCCACAGTGAAACCCAAGGAAACCCAAGGAAGGGTCGCTATGACTCCGATCTGACTGGATGGCAGTGAGTTTGGTTTGTAGTACAAATAGCTTACTTATTTATTTTAAATATCACTCCTTTGAAAAGTCCTGAAAGGAGAAGGCTAATGTCTAGTAGAACCTTAATCCATATCTCCCCTCCTCAGCAGACTGGAAGATAAGGGAAATTAAATAAATCTCCATTCATTAAGATTATAGAGACTCCAAGGACAATGAAGATTATAGTAAAACCATACACCACAATCAAATTAAAAATATAATTCAATAATTTAAAAAATTAACTTAAAATCTGAAATCACTTTATTTCAGTGCAAGTCTTATTTTTCCCATTTTGATTATTTTGGTACTTTTTGAAATAGTAAATGACTGGGAAAGTAAAAAAAAAAAAAAAAAAAAAGCCTAGGCATGGGGGAAAAACTATATATATATATACATATATATATATACAATCCAAAAGTTATCCTGCAAGATACTTCCATCGGGGACACTAAGGCCCCCAAATATAGTTTCTAGCTTCATCTGACAGCCCGAAATTGGCCCCTTCCTCCTGTGAAGTCTTATAGCCTTAGTGCCTGGCCATTTTGCCGCAATATGCACTGCTTCCTTTCTAATTCCACAATCAATATTAATTGAGCCTTACTATGTGACAGACATTGTTGCTAAGTGATAAAGATACAAAATTTAACAAGACATCTATGGGGTTAGCTTTGTTTTTCAAGGAGATAACAAGTTCCTTGTGGCCATGTCTTACCAGCTTATTATATTCACCATGATGGTCAGGGTAGTGCTTGTTGCAGTGGGATCAGTCCTTGTAGATTTGAATTAAATTAGACAAAGTGAGGCTTAGCCAGGAGTTCCTGGGTGGACATGCTGAGTTGCTAACCAAAAGAATGGAGGTTCAAGTCCACCCGAGCCATCTAGGAAGAAAGTCATTGTGATGTACTTCTGAAAAATAAGCCACTGAAAACCCTAGGGGCACTAGGGTCCTGCTCTGACGCATGTAGTGTCTCCATGAGTCAGAATCAACCTCACCTCAATTTTTGTTTGTTTTTTTGCTTGTTTTAAGGCTTAGCCAGAGATTCACCTGGACATGGAGTGTGAGCTAAGTTAGGACATCTCTCTAGGGAAGGCAAAAGATAGAGAGAAAAGATTTCTGTCTGCTTTTACCCCTGTATAATTTAACTTTGTTCTGATTTAGGAATACTTCAGTCACATGGAACAAACCCTCACTCAAAGAAACTCGAGGGAGAAGTTTATTCTATGACAGAGGTAACTCAGAAGACCCAAAAGTGAAAAGTACAGCCAGACCTCAAGAGATGACAGAGCTATGGCCTGAGGAGGGGTCAAACGCCAAACCCTTATTTTTTCCGTATTTTTCAGATAACAAAGTAGTTTTGACCATTCTTCCATCTTGATAGTTGCTTTATCTTCTCTCTCTTTGCAAATTTGCTTCCTTACTTTGTTTTTTTTCTCTTTCCAGCCCATTTTGAAGGTGTCATAATGATGATATTACTACTAATACTAACAATAATAGTGACAATAAGAATAAGAAGTACTTGAATAACTACTAGCACTATTCTAAGCACTAAATATCTAGTAACTAATTTTAGATAACAAACTTATGAGGTATATATGATTAGTATAGGCTACATTTTACAATTATGGAAATGGAAGCATCTAAGTGACTTTTCCAAAGTGGATCATGTAGAGGATGGTGGAGTCAATCATGGAAGCCCTAGCCAAATAGCTTTGCCTGTGCTCTCAGCAAATCATTTCAATCACCCAGAACCCACTAGTGTACATGACCTTCCAGATTCAGCTAATGAGAACCACTGAGTCTTAATTCCAAATTTCCATGAGAGGGAATCAGTGGGCCAGCTTGAGATCAGTTGTCCATTATTGATTCCATTAGTCAAAGTTGGGGACATGGATAGGATGGGGACTGGGATCAAATAATGTGTAATGCTGCATTGTCCCATCTCTATAGCATACAAGGGATAATGCTCAGAGAAGGGGGCATGAGTTAGAAGGTACTCTTAGAGATATAAACTAGGCAACATCTTTGAAGACATGGACTCCACCAATACAACAAAAGGGTCTCCAAGAAGATGAATATCCAAGGGGCAAAAGGAAACTAACAACTGGGCAATAATTGTATATGTTTCCTGTAGGAAAGTCTTATGTCATTCACTTGCACCCTGACTCCAAAAGGCTGTCTGAAATTTGCAGTTAAGACAATGAAAGAGAGTGAAAAGTAGCAGTGAGTGGATTAAGAGATAAAACACAAAATAAGTTTTTTGAATTGATGAGATTCATCCTGTTCCCCTCCCCACAGTCATTTGCACCAGCACACATGTTGAGTGACACTATAACTATATACAGTCCCAGGGCAGACTGTCTTTTGGGCAGCTGGTGAGGTGGACCAGCACTGGCCTAGAAACCAGGAGGTCTTGATTTTTCTCCTGACTTTACTGCTAATTAGCTGCTTGATTCTGAGTAAGTCACTTCACTTTCTCACTTTGGTCTCCTCAGCTGTGAAATTGAAGTATTAGACCATATCTCATCTGTGTCTTGACTCTAAAACTCTATACCTCTTTCTAAGATTCCACAGCTTGGGTCCCAAAACTATCCCTCAATGACTGAACAATGGTTTCCAGCAGATACATTGATGTTGTCATTTCCAAAGCCCCTTTCCCTTCTCCCTGACTGATGTAGTCTCTGGAGGAAACAAAGCAATGACTATAGACATAATAGGACTGGTGTTCAATGGTTAAGCATTCAGTTGCTAACTGAAAGGTTGGTGATTTGAACTCACCCAACAGCTCTGCAGGAGAAAGGCCTGGTGACCTGCTCCAGTAAAGATTACAGCCCAGAAACCCTGTGGGCTTGCAAAATCAACTCAATGGCACCTAACAATAACAACATAGGCAGAATGGAAATTGCTTTCTGTGGAAGCTATGCAAAGTTGCATGAGACAGCTCTAACTCCTCTCACTAAGCATTTTCAGACTTATTGGAAATGGTAAGGAGTTTTCTTGGAGCAGGTGTGGGTTGTAGACTCTACCACAATAGTTGCAAATTTCTTTTCTAACAGCCCTTGCAGCCTTAGCCCCAAAGTCTTCATGGGAAAGCTTTTTCCTTTCATATCTGACCTTATGATTCATCTGGCTCCTGTTTTAAAACCAATTATTACGTATTGTCTTTTGAATTTCACCCCTGACACCACTTTGCCCTGACTTAATTCTATGACTGGCTTTTATTCAAAACCTTCATTTTGAGAAAGGTGTAAAAGCTGTAAATGGCCTTCTTCTAGAAGCCCTGAGTAAAACAGCAGCTCCAGCAATCAAAACTCAAGCGCAGGCATTTGATGCATCCTGTCAAACAAAATGTGGTGCAGACAAAAGGAAAACAAAAAAAACAAAGGCCTTCTCTTAGAACAAGGGATTTGTTCACAATTTCTAATATTAGGCTGAATCTCATCCCTGAGCTCTCAACCAGAATTAACAAATGCCTACTAAAAAAACAAAGCCAAACCAGTTGCCATCTAATCAATTCAGATTCATAATGATCCTATGTGTGTCAGAGCAGAACTGTGCTCCATAGATTTTACAATGGCTGTGATCTCTTGGAAGTAGATCACAAGGACTTTCTTCTGAGGTGCTTCTTGGTAGATCCAAATAGACAACTTTTTGCTTAGTAACCAGGTGCCTGTTTGTGCCACTTGGGGACTCCTAACACATTTCCATTTGTGTTGTTGTTAGGTACTGTTGAGTTGATTCTGACTCATGGCAACCCTATATGTCCTACACTCAACAGACCCCTATATATGGAAGTCTTGCTTGTATTTTTATCTTCTTCTGAACTTGCTGTTCCTTTTGTGTTCCCTTAGGGTGTTCACTGACTACATCCTGCTATTCTCCATCATATCCAACTGACTAGAGGCAGTCCAAGATGGCAATGTAGTGAGATATCTCTTAATGTCCCTCTTACAACAAGACCTGAGAAAACAAGTAAATTGGATACAGATGACAACTTGGGAACCCTAAACATCAAAGGTGAGGCTGAAGAATCAGACCAAGTGCCAAGTGGAAAGAGAAACAGTACAAAAACAGTGGACACAAAGAATTACAATTATTGGCACATTGCCAGATGAACATGCACAGAATGGCTGTATTGAGACAAAGCAAGTAGCATTCCCAGCTTAAATCTCCATCACCTGGTGCAGCCAAGCAAAAGTAACTCAGCAGTCATATCTAGTTACAGGCAGAAGTGCTCCCTGAGAAAGTTAAGTACCTTATCCATGGTCCCCCTGCCCAACCCCTTGCTGGGGGCCCCTAGAACTACAGTGTCTTCCTCATCCTCTACATCCATCCTCCCACCCTGCTTGCGATTGTAGTCTGGCGGAATCCCCCACCGACCCACCCCCTGAACCAGAGGCCTTTGGAATGGCAGTACTCTTACTCCCTAGCCACACATACCAGGGGCTCACAGACTGGCAGCACCTGCTGCTCCACCCAGCCACTGGCACTATGAACCCATGAACCAGAAGCTACCATTCTTATGACCAGCTACCCATGTTGGGGGCCCACAGACCAGTGGCACCTCCTACTTCTTCCAGCCATCTGTGTCAGGGGCCTGAGGACAGGTGAAAGATCCTCCCTTGTGCTGTGTTCTAGCAGACAGGGGCACACCCTCTTAGTGGACATCTATGGACTGGTGGATTCCCTTCCTCACCCCCCACACTGCCTTCCTCCTGCTACTGGAGACTTATGCCTTCTCTAACCATCCCTGTCTGCCTGGGACCATTAGTGAGAATTTCTTTAACACCCACCAGTGACCAATGACCTAGCAACCCTTACCCTGACCACCTGACAACTGGATGTGCACACGTACAGAACCCAAACCAGGGATCTGTACTCACACAGGGATAACTAGCCAGACAGAACTATCACCTCACCAGCAACACCAGCTATATCCTTAGCCACGCCATACGACCAGCAGAGACCTGTACTCACACACAAAGGCACTTCCCCACTCTCCCAGAGACAGGTAATGAGAGTTCCACTGCAGCCAGACTAGTGACCAAAACAATACATATGCCCAACCTACTTGGATAGATCAAAACAAAACAAAACAAAAATCAGGATGCAGCACATGAACATTCAAAACATAAATAAATATTGTTGTTGTTGTTGTTATGTGCCATTGACTCAGGCCCGACTCATAGCGACCCCTCCTTGGGTTTCTGAGGTAGTATCACTATAGAAGTAGATTGCCCCATCTTCCTTCCGAGGAGTGGCTGGTGGGTTTGAACCACCAGCCTTCTGATTAGCAGTCAAGTGCCTTAGACACTATGCTACCAGAGCTCCCTTAAGGCCTCAGAGACAACAGACAATAGTAAATCACATAAAGAAGCAGTACAAGATGGAAGCAACAAATGCCCAAAATAAAGAACCAGGAAACCTTCCAGAGGGAGAAATGGTAATGGAATTACCTGAAAAGAAATTCAAAAGATTAATATGTAATGTTGTCCAAAAGATCAAGAAAGAGATCAAGAAAAACACAGATAAGAAAAAGGAAAATACAGACAAGATCAAGGAAAATACGAACAAAATAATAGAAGATTCAGGAAAACAATATAAGAATAAAGCAACAAAATAAATAGACAATTAGAAACCATATAAAAACAGTAACTAGAAATCTGAAAGATTAACAATAAAATATCAGAAATAGACAACTGAATGGAAAGACCAGGAGCAGAACAAAAGTCTGAATCAGAAAAGTAGAGGACAGATCCCTTTACACCAATTTATTTGAGGAAAAAGCAGAAAAAAAGAATGAAGAAAATCTAAAAAAATATGTGGAATACTATCTAGAGGAAAAGTTTACACATGATAGGAATTCCAGAGCAAGAAAAGAAAACAAAAAACACCACAGAGAGAATTGCCAAAGATTTGCTAATCTTTGCTAATTTCCCCAATATCATGAAAGAAAAGAATGTATCTATCCAAGAGGTTTAACAAACTCCAAAAGAAAGTCACCAAAATATATCATAATCAAATTTGCAAAAACCAAAGACAAAGAAAGAAACCTGAAAGCAGCTCGGGACAAATGAAAAGTCATCCACAAAGGGGGAACCAACAATACTAAGCTCTGGTTACTCAGCAGAAACTGTACAGGCAAGACAGCAATGGATGACATACGTAAAACCCTGATGAAAAAAAATCAGCAACCAAGAATTATGTATCAAGAAAAATTGTCCCTCAACTGCGATGATGAAATTTAGGACATTTCCAGATAAACAGAAATTAAGGAAGTTTTTAACAACCAGATCAACCTTACAAGAAATATTAGAGTCTTCAGACAGAGAACCAACAATATCAGAGAAGAGCCTGAGATTAGAACACAGGGTAACATAAGCCAGATACCAACCTAGATAAAGGATTCTCAAAAATAAAACAAAGCTAAAGGACTGAAAACAGAGAACCAATTAATCTGTAAATGACAACAACATCAAAACAAAAAAGGGAGAATACATAGTCTACTTAAAGAACTTTCATATGGAGAGGCAGTCAAGGAGATATCTGTCAAGAAATAAAAGACTGCTTAAAACTTCTTAGAAAGATAAAGGTAAATTGCAAAGTAACCACACAGAAAATTAAAAACCTACTCACCAAAATATAAAAGAAGAAACACATAAATACACAGTAAACACAAAGTGAACATCAATGAGAGAAACTCCACACACACATACACTCAAAAAATCTCAGCATAGAAAATTAAGCAGAACAAAGAAACCATCAACACCACACACACACACATGCACAAAAAAGCACAAAAAAATGATAACAGTGAACTCATATCTATCAATAATCACACTGAATGTAAATAGATTAAATGCAACAGTAAAAAAGTCAAAGAGTGACAGAAAGGATAGGAAAAACAAACAAAAAAACACAACCCATCAATAAGCTCTCTATAAAAGATACACCTTAGACACAAAGACATAAACAAACTAAAACTTAAAGAACTGAAGAAAATGTCTTGACCAAACAGCAAACAAAAAAGAGTGTGAGTGGTAATATTAATCTCTGATAACCTAGAATTTAAGGGAAAATTCATCATAAAAGATAAGCAAGGACATTATATGATTAAAGTGTCCATTCACGAAAAGAACATTACCAAAGTAAATATATACATACCCAATGACAGAGCTCCAAAATACATGAAACAAACTCTAACAGCACTAAAAAGAAAAATAGTTCCACAATAATAGTGAGAGACTTCAAGACACCACTTTCAGTGAAGGACAGATTAACTAGAGAGAAACTCAACAAAGATATGGAAGATCTAAATGTCACACTCAACCAAATCAACTTCATAGACATATAGAACACTCCACTCAATAGCAGTAAAGTATACATTCTTTTCCAATGCACATGGATCATTTTCCAGAATAAACCACATTCATTTTAGATCAATAAAATCCAAAATACTGAAATAATACAAAGCATTTTCTCTGATCACAACACTATAAAAGTAGAAAGCAGTAACAGGAAGAGCAAGAAAAAAATTAAATGCATGAATATTGAATAATACCTTGTTTAAAAAATACCAAGTAATAGAAGAAATCAAAGATGAAATAAAAATATCTCTATATCAAATGAGAATAGAAAACATCATAGCAAACCCTTGGAAAGACAGCAAAAATAATGCTAAGAGGTCAATTTATAACAATAAATTTACACAACAAAAGAAAAAGAGCCAAAATGAAAATATTAACTCTACAACTCAAATAGAGAGCAGCAAAACAGGCCCACAGGAACCAGAAGAAAGGAAATAATCAAGATTGTCGTTGTTGTTAAGTGCCATCAATTCAACTCTGATTCATAGTGACCCTATTCACAACCAAACAAAACACTGCATAGTCCTGCGCCATCCTCACAATCCTTGCTATGATTAAGTCCATTGTTGTAGCCACTGTGTCAATCCACTTCACTGAGGGTCTTGCCCTTTTTTGCTGACTCTCTACTTTTCCAAGCATGATATTTTTCTGGTCATGATATTCTTCTGGACTAGTCTCCTCCTACAACATGACCAAAATAGGTGAGATGAAGTCTGGCCATTCTCACTTCCAAGGAACACTTCAGCTGTACTTCTTCCAGGACAGATTTGTTCATTCTTCTAGCAGTCCATGGTATCTTCAGTATTCTTCGCCAATACAATAATTTAAAGGCATCAACTCTTCTTTGGTTTTCCTTATTCATCGTCCAGCTTTCATATGTATATGAGGCAATTGAAAATGCCATGGCTTGAGTCAGGCATACCTTAGTCTTCAAAGTGACATCTTTGCTTCTTAATACTTTAAAGCGGTCTTTTGCAGCAGAGTTGCCCAGTGCAATAATACATCTGATTTCTTGACTGCTGCTTTCATGGGTGTTGATTGTGTATCCAAGTAAAATGAACTCTCTGACAGCCTCAATGTTTTCTTCATTTATTGTGATGTTGTCTTTTAGTCCATTTGTGAGGAATTTTGCCTTCTTTTTGTTAAGGTGTGATCCATACTGAAGACTGTAGTATTTCATGTTCATTAGTAAGTACTTCAAGTCATTTGCACTTTCAGCAAGCGATGTTGTGTCATCTGTATATCACAGGTTGTTAATGTTTAAATCTAATCCTGATTCCACATTCTTCATTCTTCCTGATTCCAGCTTCTCAGAATAATTGCTCAGCACACAGATTGAATACACATGGTGAAAGGATACAACCTTGACATACACTTTTCTTGATTTTAAACTCTGCAGTATCCCCTTGTTCTGTTTGAACAAGGGCCTCTTGGTCTATTTACAGGTTCCTCATGAGCACAATTAAGTGTTCTAGAATTCCCATTCTTTGCAATGTTATCCATAATTTTTTTTTTTTAATACACACAGTCAATAAAGCACAGGTAAATGTCTTTCTAATATTCTTTGCTTTCAGCCAAAATCCATCTGACATCAGCAATGATATCCCTTGTTCCATGTCCTCTTCTGAATCTGGCTTGAATTTCTGGCAATTCCCTGTCAAAATATTGCTGCAACCATTTTTGAATTATCTCCAGCAAAATTTTACTTGTGTGTGATATTAATTTTGATATAATATCAATACTATAATGTCCACATTCTGTTGGACTAACTTTTCTTTGGAATGGGCACAAATATCAATCTCTTCCAGTCAAATCAAGATTAGAACAGAAATAAATGAAACAGAGAACCGAAAAACAATAGAAAGAATCAACAATACCAGAAGAAGTTGGTTCTTTGAAAGGATTAATAAAATCTGCAAACCACTTGGCAAATTGACAAAAGAAAATCATAAGTAAAAACCCAGAAGAAGAAGTAAATAACCTAAATAAGAAATGAGATGTGGTCATTACAACAGAACCAATTGAAATAAAAATAATTATAGCAGAATACTATGAACAATTGCACTCCAACAAATTTGAAAACCTAGAAGAAATGAACAAATTTCTAGAAATACAAGCCATACCTAAACTAACACAAACTGAAGTAGAAAAATTGAACAGACTCATAACAAAAAAGAGATTAAAGAGGCTAACAACGAAACAAACAAACAAACAAAATCTCCCAACAAAAAAATGTTGCCCAACCAGCTAACATTCAGAAAGGAGCTCACATCAATACTACCATAACTATTTTAGAGGATAGAAAAGAAGAAAGTTTTGAGTTCATTCAATGAAGCCAATATGACCCTGATACCACAGCCATGCAAACACACCATAAATATATGAAGTTTCAGACCAATATATTTCGTAACTATAGACAGAAAAATTCTCAATAAAATCTACCCAACAGAATTCAACAACATATCAGAAAATAACACATCATGACCAATTGAGGTTTATAGCTGATATGTGAGAATCATTTGTTCAAAATTAGAAAATCAATCAAGATAGTCTACTACACAAATAAAAGATTCACATGATCATGTCAATTGATACAGAAAAGGCAATAAATAAAGTCCAACACAAATTGCTGATAAAAATTTATTATCAATTCCTGATAAAAATTCTCAATAAATCAAGAATTCAAGAGAAATTCTTCCACATAATAAAGGACATTTGTACAATACCAAGAGCCAATATTATTCTCAATGGAGAGAAATTAAAAACATTCCCCTTGCAAATGCAAACAAATAAGGATGCACTTTATCACCACTTTCATTCAGCATTGTACTGGGAGTCCTAGCCAAAGCAATAAAGTAAGAAAAGGAAATGAATTTTGGTAACGTACAAAAAGAAATTCAAATTGGTAAAGAAAAAGTAAGGCTATCCCTATTTTCAATGATATAATCCATTATGCATAAAATCTCAAAAATTTCACAAGAAAGCTCACTGATCTAATAGAAGGATTCAGCAAAGTAGCAGGATACAAGATCAACAAATAAAAATTAGTTAGATTCTTTATACCAACAAAGAGAACTTTGAAAAC
>NW_006921633.1:10344781-10346369 GCF_000298275.1 Orycteropus afer afer
AAACCCACCAGCCACTCCTCGGAAGGAAGGTTGGGCAATCCTACTTCCGTAGTGATACTGCCTTGGAAACCCAAGGAGGGGTCACTATGGGTCGGGGCGACTCGACGGCACATAACAACAACAACAACAATCACTATGGAAGGAGATTGCCCAACCCCACCGCCAGCCTTCTGGTTAGCAGTCAAGTGCCTTAGGCACTATGCTACCAGAACTCCTAAAGAGACACCCAACTACCTGAGGAGGAGTGGCTGGTGGGTTTGGACCACCAGCCTTGGGTGTGGCAGGTGACTGCCTTAGGCCTGAGTCCATCCCCTAGGGCCATCAGGGTTGGAGGTAGGCTCATTAACAACCTGTGATATGCAAATGACACAACTCTGCTTGCTGAAAAGATAACTTGAAGCACTTACTGATGAAGATTAAAGATTATAGTCTGCAGTATATATTACATATCAACATAAAGAAATCTAAAATCCTCACAACTGGACCAATAAGCAGCATCACAATAAATGGAGAAAGGTTTGAAGTTGTAAAAGTTTTCATACTACTCAGTTCTACAATTAACAGCAATGGAAGCAGCAGTCAAGACATCAGGTGACATATTGTACTGGGCAAATCTGTTGCAAAAGACTTCTTTAAAGTGCTGAAGAGCAAAGATATCTCTTTGAAGACTAGGGTATGCCTAACCCAAGCCATGTTATTTTCATTTGCCTCATACACACGTGAGAGCTGGACAATGAATAAAGAAGACCAAGGAAGAGTTGTTGCTTTTGAGTTGTGGTGTTGGAGAAGAATACTGAAAATCCCACGGACTGCCAGAAGAACTACCAAACCTGTCCTGGAAGAAGTGGAGCTGGAATGCTCCTTGGAAGTGAGAATGGCCAGACTTTGTCTCATCTACTTTGGTCATCTTGTCAGAAGAGACCATTCTCTGGAGAAGGATATCATGCTCAGTAAATGGGCAACAAAAAAGGGGAATGCCCTCAATGAGATGGATTGACACAGTGGCTGCAATGATGGGCTCAGGTATAGCAAGGATTGTGAGGATGGCACAGGATAAGGCAGTGTTTGTTTTTGTTGTACTTAGGGTTGCTATGAGTCACAGCTGACTCGTCAGCACCTAACAACAACATGAAACATCCCACATGTATGAATTGGGAGGACATTATACTGAGTGAAAAAAGTCAATCACAAAATGACAAATACTGTATGAGACACTATTAAAAACAAGGGAAGGTTTACACACAGGAAAAATAATTCTTTGATTATTACCAGAGATAGGATGGGAAGAGAGAGAAAATTACTAACTAGATAGAAGACACAGGTCAATGATGGTGAAGGAAAAGGAAATTTGCAATATAGGTGAGATAAATTCTGGCCATTTTCTCTTCCTAGAAGCATTTTGACTACACTTGGTCCAGGACAGGTTTGTTTGTTCTTCTGACAGTCCATGGTATTTTCAGTATCCTTCAACACCACAATTCAAAGGCATCAATTCTTTTACAGTCTTCCTTATTCATTGTTCATCCTTCACATGAATATGAGGCTATTGAAAATACTATAGCTTAAATTGTGTTGTTGTTGTTGCTAG
>NW_006921633.1:10346902-10363254 GCF_000298275.1 Orycteropus afer afer
ATCCTTGCTCCTCAGCACTTGAAACAGTTCCTTCGGAGTTGACCTTCCCAATGCTACACGTCGTCTAATGTCCTGACTACTGCTTCCATTGGCATCGATTGTAGAACCAAGCAACGTGAATTCTGGGAGGCAAACTTGTTGGTCGGTTTGTCCTACTGTGGTGACGTGTTGATGTGAGTTTTGAGGCTGAGCCACTGGTGTTTCTAACCCAGAGGGATGCACATGGTACACAAGTATCAGTCCAGCTTACAGACTGAGACAGACTAGGAAGAAGGAGGAGGCCATCCACTTCTCAAATAATTGGCCAGGGAAAACCTTATGAATAGCAAATAGCTTAAATTAGGCACCCCTTATTCTTCAAAATGACATTTTTGCTTAACACTTTAAAGAGGTCTTTTGCAGAACATTTGCCCAGTGCAATACAATGTCTGCTTTCTTGACTGCTGCTTCCTTGGGTGTTGATTGTCAATCCTGGTTAAATAAAGTCCCTGACAACTTCAGTCCTTTCTCCATTCATTCTGATGTTGTTTATTGGTCCAGTGGCAAGGATTTTAATTTTCTTTATGCTGAGGTGTAATCCACAAAGAAGATTGTAGTCTTTGATCATCATCAGTAAGTGCTTCAAATCATCTTCATGTTCAGCAAAGTTGTGTCATATGAGTATCACAGGTTGTTAATGAAACTTCCTCCAATCCTGATGCCACATTCTTCTTCATATAGTCCAGCTTCTCAGACTTTAGTTGCTTAGCATACAGATTGAATAAGTATGGGGAAAAGATAGAATCCTGACACATAACCTTCCTGCTTTTAAACCATGCAGTATCCCCTTGTTCTGTTTGAACAACAGACTTGGTCTATGTACAAATTCCTCATGAGCATAATTATGTGTTCTGGAATTCTCATTCTTCACAGTGCTATCTAGAATTTGTTATAATCTGCACAATCAAATGCCTTTGCATAGTCAATAGAACATAAGTAAACATCTTTCTGGTATTCTTTGTTTTTAGCCAAAATCCATCTGACATCAGCAATGATATTCCTCTTTCTACACACTCTTTTGAATCCAGCTCGAATTTCTGGAAGTTTTCTGTCAATATATTGCTGCAACCATTTTTTAATTATCTTCAGCAAAACGTTACTTGTGTATGACATTGTTTGATAATTTCCACATTCAGTTGAATCACCTTTCTTTGGAATGGGCACCAATATCGACCTCTTCCAGTCAGTTGGCCAGGCACTTGTCTTCCAAATTTCTTGGCATAAACAAGTAAGCACTTTCGTTCATATTTTCAGTGCCTTCCAAGCTGAGGGGCTCATCTTCTGGCACTATATCAGAAAATCTTTCACAGCTATTCATAAAGTTTTCCAGTAATCTGTTAAGTGTTTCACTGCTATTCATAAGGTTTTCACTGTTCAATATTTTCAGAAGTGGATGGCCTTGTCCTTCTTCCCAGTCTGTCTTAGTCTAGAAGCTGTCCACGATGGGCGACTCTGCTTGTATTTGAAATACCAGTGGCAGAGCTTATAGCCTCACAGCAATATGAAAGCAACTGCAGTATGACAAAATTATTGATGAGTGGTGGGGAATACATAGGTACAGGTATGATAAAGAAGTGTGTGTGTGGGGGGGGTGTGTGTGAAAGGGATAACTTCTACCTGCAGAGATGTGGGTTTGGTTGTAGATATTTTTTCTATCTCAGAAATATCTCCCAAATCCACTCTCTCTTCCATTACCCACTACTATCGAGTCAATTCTGATTCATAGTGACTCAATAGGACAGAGTAGAACTGTCCCATTGTGCTTCCAGAGATGTAAACATTTATGGAAGCAGACTGCCTCATCGTTCTCTCACAGGGTGGCTGTTGGGTTTGAACTGCCAACCTTTTGGTTAGCAACCAAATGTTTTAATCACTAAGCTGCAAGAGCTCTCCTCTCTACACTCTCATTAAAATTGCTCTAGTTTAGATTTGCCTCCTCTCTTACCTAGTCTGTTGAAAGTGATAGTTTCTAAACAGTTTCCTTTCCTCCACTTTTCCCTCCCTTCAAGGTGCTCTTGGTAATACACCAGTGTTTTCCTAAGACAAAAGTGCCACTTGTCACCTTCCAAGCCCTCGGTGGTTTCCAGAATGTTTGGAATAAAAAACATTTTGGAGAGGCATACTAAACCCTCCGCAGTTTGACTTCAATGTGACTTCAATTTGCCATTTCAATCTCTTCATTTTTCTTACTATGCCTTCTCGGCAGAAGGTAGGATCACCCGAGACTTCAAAACAAGCATATTCCTGTCTCTTTCTTGGCCCATGTCCATTGGGAATGCTGTTTTCTCCACACCCATCTCCCCTTGAGAAAACAAAACAGTTGCCATTGAGTCTAGTTGATTCTGACTCACAGCAACATCCCATGTGTCAGAGTAAAAATGTGCTCCATAGGTTTTTTTTTTTTTTTTTTTATCATTGTGATTTGGCTGAAAGTTTACAGAACAAATTCATTTTCCATACAGCAGTTCATACACATTTTGTTTCACGACATTGACTCCGATCCCCCACAATATAACAACTCTCTTCCCACTTCTTTGCCATGTCCTTCTTCCCTATGCAGTCTTGCCCCCAAGATATTTCCCTTCTGTTCTCCCATGATTGATTGTTCTAAGGAGCATATCTACCTGATTAAATGTTCACCCTATATGCCTGTCTATTGTTTGACTGGAAGCCATGAGAATGAGTGAGTTCATTTCCAAACCTGAAGGGTAACTAAGGGTTATAGTCTCAGTGGTCTCACCAGGCTGCACCACAGAGTTTTCAATGGCTGAATTTTCAGAAGTAGAATACCAGTTCTTTCATTTGAGGCACATCTCAGGGGACTCAAACCACCAAATTTTCAGTTAGTAGCCATTTGTCTCACCCAGGCAGCCTCTCTCCACTCCCAATTACCATCAAAATGTAAGTCATACCCATCCTTCAGACACAAATATGACCTCCTCTCTAAAAGAGCTTCTGCTCTTTCTCCAGCTGTCATTCACTGTTCTCTCCTCTGAAGTCCCCTCGTACAGTGCTTTCTAAGCCAGGGATCTTTAAAAATGCTGATTCCCTGCTCTAATTAAGTCAGAATCCCTGAGGAAGGTAAGCTGGAAAATCAGTATTTTTTTTTAAGAGTTCCCCATGTGATTCTCATATGCCCTAAATTTGAGAAAACAATAGTGCTATATGTGGAAATAGTGCAATGATTCAGTCCCCATATAAAAAGTAATAATAGTGTAGGAAAATGTTACATATTATATAATATTTATAGTATATCATAAAAACGTTGTAATAAAATATGATACCTTATATTCTACCCATTTGTGCACATCTTTCTACTGCTGTTCCTTGAAAATAACTACTCCTCATTTATCTTTGTGTCTTTTAGCACCTAACACAACGACTCACATTCATAAACAGATGGTGACTTAATTAATTAATGTACTTATTAATTTGTTAACTTATGGATTAGTCTGAAGGAATGACATTTCATTTGGCTAGAAAGAAACAGGAAGTTGCTTTTGCATTACTGACTCTGAAACTGTATCCTACCATCACCTGAGGCTGAAGGATTGACCAACCCAACATTGTCCTGTACTTACTGTCTGCTGACCTCTAAACCAAACCACAGATGAATTTGCAGACTCTTGACAAAGGCATGAGCATAAGCTAGCCTTTGTGACTCTTTAAGGAAGTCCTAATAGTTCACCAATTTAAATGGTCTCCATTTTCTCATTGCTTGCTCTGCCCCACAGCTCTGGCAGAAAGGCAAGGATAAGGAGTTACCCTTTGTTTGCAGACAAGGACAGAGAGGCCCAGAGCAGCCAGATGTCTCTGTGAGGTCAGGGTGTTTGCTGCCCCACTTTGTTGGCTGTGAGCACCTGGGAGAGAAAATGATAAATATGTGGAGCCCTCGGGGAAGTTTCACCTGGTACCTTTACGGAGACATCAGATAAATTGAATGTTTCACACTCAGCAACAATGAGGGTTTCAACTTTCAAAAAAATCAACATCCCTCTGAAGAGTAAGTACAGATGAGTGCATCATTTTTTAATGTTAAAATTTCCAGGTTTAATACCAATACCTCCTTAAGAAATTCAGGGACCCATAAATATTTTCCAAATGGCAAGGTCACATATGACAATATAATTGTCACATTTCTTATAAGGTAAATATTTGACACAGGCACCGAAGTGTCACTGAGGTGAGAAATTAATACAAATTCCAATTGTAAATTTTGCATCATTTATCTTCCCTTTCTCTTTGTTGTAAATAAACCTTTGCAAGGGAAATGGTATTTTCATTTTGTTAGATTCATCCCTTTCTTTTTCCTTCACATTATTGAAACTTCCATCTAAAAGATGAAATAAGGAAAATCAACCTTAAAGCTGAACCTATCGATTCTACTTTCCTTTCAATTTTCTCCTTAAAATGCTTCAGATGAATAATATTTCACTTCTAAGAAAAGAGAAAATTGATATCCTGGGCAAAGTATAATGCAAATGAACATTAAAAATATCAGAGAATCCACTTTTTTATGATCAATTTCAGTGGCAGGGGCAGGGGAGGTTCAGCACTCAGCAAAATCTTGACACAGATAAAAACCAAAACCAAGCCAGTTGCTGTTGAGCCAATTCCAACTCATGGAGACCCCATGCATGCAAAGCAGAGGTCTTCCATAGGGTTTTCAATGCTGTGACCTTTCAGAGGCAGATCCAGGCCTGACTTCCAACATTCTTCTGAGGGCATTCAAACTGACAAACTTTTAGTTAGTAGCTGAATGCTTAACCATTTAGGTCACCCAGGAATGCTATTGACATAGATAAAGTGATTTTCATGCTCTTGACCACTTCCTATTTGGGATATTCTCAACTATAGCATAGGAACCAGGAGGACCCATTCTGCCTACATAGACACATAATTATTGCCCCCAGGAAACTGAGCTGTGTCAGAAAATCTGTCTCTCTCTCCCCTCTTCACTACCAAATGTTTGTATCTTCAATTCCTCGGGCTATCCTCTTCACTAAAAAAATCAATCCCGTTAATGTATCAGTGATTTGGCATGAGACATATGTATTTTAACAGGGGCTTCCTGAATATAGTTTTATCAAAAAAAGACCTGTAATAGTGACAAGATGCCAAGCCATTGAAGAGATATTTGGAGGATACATCTTTTGGTGCCCTTCGGATCACAACAGAGCACTGGCTACCTACTTAATATTTCCACAGTGCTGGCCCTACTTTCAAAAGATTGAAAGTCTCTTTACACAGCTTCTCTCAAAGGAAGTTGTCACTTTAGGCTGCACAAACCAAAACTCTTCCAAAATCAGGTGCTTGGGGGAAAAAAATTGAAGTACTTTTAATAATTTAAATGACTCTTCACTGCACATGCCCAGAACCCAAATCCCTTTTCTAACTAAAGTGCTTATATAAAAATTTGACAGCTCTTATAATTTTAAATTGCTCTACACTGAGTATGCCTAGAACCTCGATCACTTCCAAATTCAAGGGCTTATAAAAATTTGAAGCACTCCAATAATTTTAAATTGCAATGCACAGTGTAGAGTGATTTAAAATTATTGGACTGCTTCAATTTTTTTAAAAGGTCTTCAATTTGGAAGTGAGTCAAGCAGCATTCTACTACAGTGGTTTAAAACATAGTGTGCTAATCTAAAACTTAACACCTAAAAATAATGAAAATTAAAACAAATGAGCTTTTTTTTTTTTTTTTCCTGAACAAAAAGGAAGGGAGCCCTTATAACTTAACTGAAAAGGTGGCAAGTGTCTGGAGAAGAAAGTTGAATCCTAGGCCAAAGAAGAGAGAATACTGCGTGAGAGGCAAATGTGGGCAGGCTGGGCAGAAATGAAAGCCAGCCATAAGAGGCCTTGCAGAGCACTAGCGTTTTTAGAAAGGAACATAGAAAAGAACAAGAGGTAGGGAAAGCCACCAGTGAGCAAAGGAAAACTTGAATATAACTTGGAAGACTGAAAGGTGTGACTATTTCAGTATCTAGGAATGTGAGCTGGCAGGGGTTTGAAATAACTAAGGGAGACAAACCTGTCTATCAGTTTGTCGTACTATGGTGGCTTGCATGTTGCTGTGAGGCTGGAGGCTATGCCACCAGTGCTTCAAATGTCAGCAGGTTTACCCATGGTGGACAGGTTTCAGTGGAGCTTCCAGAATAAGACAGACTTACCTGGAAGAAGGAAGAGGCCATCCACTTCTAAAGAATTGGCCAGTGAAAACCATATGAATAGGAGTGAAACACTGTCTGATATATTACTGGACAACTTTATGAATAGCCCTAAAACATTGTCCAATATAGTGCCCGAAGATGAGCTCCTCAAGCTGGAGGGCACTCCAGATTCAACTGGGAGAGAACTGCATCCTCAGAGTAGAGCTGACCTTACTGATTTGGACTGAGTAAAGCTTTTGGGACCTCCATTTGCTGATGCAGCATGATTTAAAATAAGAAGAAACAACAGAAAACACCCATAATAGTCAGAACATGGAATGTACAAAGTATGAATCTAGGAAAATGGGAAGTTGTCAAAAAATGAAAAGGAACACATAAAGATCAATATCTTAGGCATTGTTGTTATTATGTGGCCGTAGAGTCATCTCAGACTCATAGCGACCTTAGGTACAACAGAATGAAATACTGCCCAGTTATGTGCCAGCCTCACGATCCTTACTATACCTGAGCTCATCGCTGCAGCCACTCTGTCAATCCATCTTGTTGAGGGCCTTCCTCTCTTTAATTGACCCTCCACTTTACCAAGCATCACATCCTTCTCCAGAGAATGGTCTCTTCTAACAATATGGCCAAAGTAGGTGAGATGATGTCTGGCCATTCTCTGTTTCCAAGGAGCATTCTGGCTACACTTCTTCCAGGACAGACTTGTTAGTTCTTTTAGCAATCCGTGGTACTTTCAGCATTCTTTGCCAACACCACAGCTCAAAAGCATCAACTCTTCTTTGGTCTTCCTTATTGTTCTGGTTACCTAGTGCCGTTCTGACGAGAAATATATCACAAATGGGATGGCTTTAACAAACAGGAGTTTATTCTCTTATAATTTTGGAGGCTTTAAGTCTGAGCTCAAAGTGCCAGGCTTTAGGGGCTGGATGAAACCCCCTCAACCTTGGGCTTTAGCTCAGCCTCCTACTCCCAGCCCACTGAAGCTGGAATCTTTTCTTCACCCAGATGCTGGCTGTTGAGGCTGACAGACCCAAGGTTGAAAAGTAAAAAGGCACAGTCCAAATGTTACCAAACAACACGGCATGCCATTAATTCAAATCCATTTTAAGTCCCAAGGTCGGCAGAGCATGGCAGGCTGCTCAACAATGACACGGCTACATGAGGGTCCAAGCATGCCATAAGCTAGAGACCATTTCCAAAGCTATTTCTTATATACAAGAATCAGACCACATACCCAAAGCAGCTACTCAGCTGCTTGTTATAGATTCCACCATGGAGTTGATTGCCAGTCTCATCATGGGGAATAACTACCACCAGCTGCCCAGCCACTCAACCAGGCCCAGTCAAGTTGACACACAAACATAACCACCACACTTATTCACTGTCCAGCTCTCACATGCATATGAGGTGATTGAAAATACCTTGGGTTACGTGCATCTTTGTTTTCATAGAGATATCTTTGCTCTTCAACACTTGAAAGACATCTTTTGCGACAGATTTGCCCAGTTCAATACATTGTATGAAGTCCTGACTGCTGCTTCGATTGGTGCTGATTGTAGAACCAAGTAATAAGAAGCCTTTGACAACTTCAATCTTTTCTTCATTCATCGTGAAGCTGTTTATTGGACCAGTTGTGAAGATTTTAGTTTTCTTTATATTGAGTTGTAGTCCATACTGCAGACTGTAGTCTTTAATCTTCATCGGTAAGTGTTTCAAGCCATTCTCACTTTTAGCAAGCAAAGTTGTGTCATCTGTGTATTGCAGGTTGTTAATGAGTCTTCCCCCAAACTTGATGCCACATTCTTCTTCATATAATACAGCTTCTTGGATTATTTGCTCAACAATACAGATTGAATAAGTATGGTGAAAGGATACAACCCTGACACACTCCTTTCTTGATTTTAAACCATGCAGTATCCCCTTATTCTGTTTGAATGACAGTCTCCTGGTCTATGTACAGGTTCTTCATTAATACAATTTAGTGTTCTGGAATTCCCATTCTTCTCGATGTTATCCATAGTTTGTTATGATCCACACAATCAAATGCTTTTACATAGTCAATAAACATTGCATAGTCAGTAAACATTTTTCTAGTATTCTCTGCTTTCAACAAAGCTCTGTCTGACATCAGCAATGATATCCTTTCTTCCACATCCTCTTCTTAATCCAGCTTGCATTTCTGGAAGTTCTCTGTCAATATACTGCTGCAACCATTTTTGAATCATCTTCAGCAAGATTTTAGTTACGTGTGATATTAATGATACTGCTCAATAACTTCCACATTCTATGGGATCACCTTTCTTTGGAATGGGTACAAACATGGATCTCTTCCAGTCAGTTGGCCAAGTAACTATCTTCCAAATCTCCTGACATACCTAAGTAAGTGCCTCCAGTGCAGCATCCATTTATTGAGACATCTCAAAGGATATTTCATCAGTTCCCAGAGCTTTGTTTTTCACCCATTCCCTCAGTGTTGCTTTGACTTCTTCCTTCAATACCATTGGATCCTGATCATATGCCACCTTCTGAAATGGATGATTATCAACCAATTCTTTTTGCTACAGGGACTCTGTGTATTCTATCCATCTTCCATCTTCTTTTGATGTTTCCTTCATCATTCAAAATATTTCCCATTGAATCTTTCAGTGTTGCTGTTTGAGGCTTATATTTTTCCCTCAGTTCTTTCAGCTTGAGAAATGCCAAATGTGTTCTTCCCTTTTGGTTTTCCAACTCCAGGTCTTTGCACATTTCATTATAATAATTGACTTTGTCTTCTTGGGCTTCCCTTTGAAATCTTCTGTTCAGTTCTTTTATCCTGTTGATTCTTCCATCCACTTTAGCTGTTCTCCATTCAAGGGCAAATTTCAGTCTCTTCTGACATCCATCTTGGTCTTTTCTTCCTTTTCTGTCTTTTCAATGACCTTTTGCTTTCTTCATTGATGTTCTAGATGTCATACCACAATTCCTCTGGTTTTTGGTCATTGCTGTTCAATGCATCAGATCTATTCTTTAGATGGTCTTTGAATTTGGGAGGGATATAATCAAGGTCATATTTTGGCTCTTGTGGACTTCTTTTAATTGCCTTCAGCTTCAACTTGAACTTGCATATGGTCTGTTCCACAATCAACTCCTGGTCCTATTTTGACTGAAGTTATTGAGCTTCTCCATTGCTTCTTGCCACAGATGTAGTCAATCTGAATCCTGTGTACTCTGTCTGATGAAGTCCATGTGTATAGTTACTGTATGTGTTATTGAAAACAGGTATTTGCAATGAATAAGTCTTTGGTCTTGCAAAATACTATCATGTCATCTCCAGTGTCATTTCTATCACCAAGGCCGTATTTTCTAACTACAGTGATTCTTCTTTGTTTCCAACTTTTGAATTCCAGTCACCAGTGATAATCAACACATCTTGATTACATGTTCTGTTGATTTCAGACTGCAGAAGTTGGCAAAAATCTTCAACTTCCTCATCTTTGGCTTTGGTGTTTGGTGCTTAAATTTGAATAATAATAGTGTTAATTGGTCTTCCTCAATCTACTTCCATAGTGATACTGCCTCAGCAACCCAAGGAGGGGTCGCTATGAGTCAGGTCTGACTCGACGGCATATAACAACAATAACCAACATAGGCACATGGATATTATCCTATCACTGATGGCATTGTTCTTCAGGATAGATCTTGATACATTCTTTGTGATGATGATTGCTACACCATTCTTCTTCAATTTGTCATTCCCAGCATAATAGATCATATGATCATCTGATTCTTAATGGTCAAAAACAGTCCACTTCAGCTCACTAATGCCTAGGATATCAATTTTTATGTGTTCTATTTTATTTTTGACAACTTCCAATTTTCCTAGATTCATACTTTGTACATTCCATATTCCAATAATTAATGGATGCTTGCAGCTGTTTCTTCTCATCCTGAGACATGCCATGTCAGCAAATAGGGGTCCCAAAAGCTTTATTCTATCCACATCATTAAGGTCAGCTCTATTCTGCAGAGGCAGCTCTTCTCTAGTCATAGTTTGAATGCCTTCCGACCTGAGGGGCTCATCTTCCAGCAATATATCACACAATGTTTCAGGACTATTCATATAATTTTCCAGTAACATATCAGACATGTTTCACTGCTATTCATAAAGTTTTCACTTACCAATTCTTTGAGAAGTGGACAGGCAGTTCCTTCTTCTGAGTCTGTCTTAGCTCATTGTGGAACAGATCATCAACTGCTCATATGCACGTTCAAGTTGGAGTTGAAGACAATTAAAAGAAGTGCATGAGAGCCAAAATATGACCTTGATTATATCCCTCCCAAATTCAGAGACCATCTAAAGAATAGATTTAATATATTGAACACTAATGACTGAAAACCAGAGGAATTGTGGGATGACATCAAGAACATCATCAATGAAGAAAGCAAAAGGTCATTAAAAAGATAAGAAAGGAAAAAAAGAACAATACGGATGTCAGAAGTGATTCCGAAACTTGCTCTCGAATGGAGAGAAGCTAAAACAAATAGAAGTGACAAGATAAAAGAACTGAACAGAAGATGTCAAAGAGCAGCTCAAGAAGACAAAGTCAGTTAATACAACAAAATGTGCAAAGACCTGGAGTTACAGACCCAAAAGGGAGGAACACAGCATTTCTCAAGCTGAAAGAACTGAGGAAAAAATATAAGCCTCAAGCAGCAATATTGAAAGATTCTATGGTCAATATATTGAATGATGCAGAAAGCATCAAAAGAAGATTGAAGAAATACACACAGTTACTGTACCAAAAAGAACTGGTTGATGTTGATGCATTTCAGGAGGTGGCATATGATCAAGAACCAATGGTATTAAAGGAAGAAGTTGAAGCTACACTGAAGGAACTGGTGAAAAATAAGGCTCCAGGGGTTGACAGAATATCCATTGAGATGTTCCAACAAACAGATGCCATGCTTGAGGCAATAACTTGTCTATGATAAGAGATTTGGAAGACAGCTACCTGGTCTACTGACTGGAAGAGATCCATATTTGTACCCATTCTAAAGAAAGGTGATCCCACAGAATGTGGAATTTATCAAACAATATCATTAATATCACACACAAGTAAAATCTTACTGAAGATAATTCAAAAATGGTTGCAGTAGTATGTTGACAGAGAACTTCCAGAAATGCAAGCTGGATTCAGAAGAGGACGTGGAATGAAGGATATCATTGCTGATGTCAAACGGGATTTGGCTGAAAACAAAGAATACCAGAAAGACACTTACTTGTGTTTTATTAACTATGCAAAAAGGATTCAATTGTGTGGATCAAAGCAAATTATGAACATCAAAGAATGGAAATTCCAGAACATTTAATTATTCTCATAAGGAATGTGTACATAGACCAGGAAGCTGTCTTTCAAACAGAACAAGGGTATACTGCATGGTTTAAGATCAGGAAGGGAGTGTGTCCGGGTTGTTTGCTTGCACCATACTGTTTCAGTCTGTATGCTGAGCAAATAATCCGAGAAGCTGGACTATAAGAAAAAGAAAGTGGCAGCAGGATTGGAGGAAGACTCATTAACAACATGATATACTCACATGACACAGTTTTGCTTGCTGAAAGTGAGGATGACTTGAAGCACTTACTGATGAAGATTAAAGACTGTAGTCTGCAGTATGGATTACATCTCAACATAAAGAAAACGAAAATCCTCACAACTGGACCAATAAGCACCATCACGATAAATGGAGAAAAGATTGAAGTTGAAGTTGCCAAAAATTTCATATTACTTGGTTCACAATCATCACTGTGATAGTTGGAGCTGTGTATCAACTTGGCTGGACCACAATTCTGTGTGGTTACGCAATTGTGATGTGGGTTATTCCCATGATGGGATCAGATGTATATGTTTTGATCAGCCAATCCATTGAAAGGGAGTTTCCCTAGTGGTGTGGCCTGCTTCTAATATATTTGTGGACATCCTGGGGAAAAGAGACACTCTTCTGTGGATTAGGATCCTGTTGTGCTGCTTACAACTGTCCATGAGTGAACAATCCACCATTTAGCCTGGAGATCTTGGATTCATCATTCGTTGGAGTCAACAACCAGTATACTGCCTGGCAACCTTGAGCTTGTCAGCCCCTGCATTTGTGTGAGTTGGGAAAGCCCTCAAGATTGGCATTTGATCCAAGAACTTGGGATTTGCCAGCTGCTATAAGTGTGTGAGCCATGAAGGACAATGGTGAAGGGAAATCCTCCCAATGGGCAGAACTTTGAGTCATGCATAAGGCTGTTCACTTTGCACGGAACAAGAAATGGCCAGATGTGCGATCATATACAGATTCATGGACTGTGGCTAATGGCTTGGTTGGATGGTCTGGGACTTGGAGGGTGCATGATTGGAAAACTGGTAATAAGGATGTATGGGGAAGAGATATGTGGATAGATCTCTCTGAATGGGCCAAAGGAGTCAAGATATTTGTGTCTCATGTGAATGCCCACCAAAAGGTGACCTCAACAGAGGAGACTTTAACAATCAGGTAGATAGGATGATACATTCAGTGGAAACCAGCCATCCTTTTTCCCCAGCTACTGTTATCATTGCTCCATGAGCTCATGAACAAAGTGGTCATGGTGGCAGGGATGGAGCTTATTCATGGTCTCAGCAGCAATGAACTTCCACTGACCAAAGTTGATTTGGCTACCGCCACTGCTGAGTGCCCAATCTGCCAGCAGCAGAGACCAACACTGAGTCCACGATATGGAACCATTCCTTGGGTGATCAGCCATAAACTTGGTGGCAGGTTCATTACATTGGACCACTTTCATCATGGAAAGGACACCATTTTGTTCTTACTGGAATAGATACTTATTCTGGATATGGATTTGCCTTCCTTGCATGCAATGCTTCTGCCAAAACTACCATCCATGGATTTACAGAATGCCTTATCAACTGTCATGATATCCCACACAGCATTGCTTTGGATGAAGGGACTCACTTCATGGCAAATGAAATGCGACAATGAGCCTATGCTCATGGAATTCACTGGACTTACCATGTTCTCCATTATCCTGAAGCAGCTGGCTTAATAGAACAATAGAATAGCCTATGGAAAACACAATTACGGTACTAGCTACGTGGCAATACCTGGAAGAGTAGGGCAATGTTCTCTAGGAGGTTGTATGTGCTCTAAACCAGCATCCAATATACAGTGCTGTTTCTCCAATAGCCAGGATTCACAAGTCCAGGAACCATGGGTGGAAATGGGAGTGGTACCACCCACTATTACCCCTAGTGATGCACTCAAAAAATTTTTACTTCTTGTCTCTGCTACCCTATGCTCTGTGGGTCTGGAGATCTTAGTCCCAAAGGGAGGAGCACTCCCTTCTGGAGACACAGTACTGATTGTAATGAATTGGAAGTTAAGAATGCCACCCAGTCATTTTAGCTTCCTCACGCCTCTGTATCAACAGACAAAGAAGGGCATTTCTGTATTATCTGGTGTGATAGATCCTGATTACCAAAGGGATATTGGACTGACATTACATAATGGAAGTTAAGAAGAATATGTCTGGAATACAGGAGATTCTTTAGGGTGTCTTTTAGTACTACCATGCCTTGTGATTAAAATTAATGGAAAATTACAGCAACCCAATTCTGATATGACTACCAATGGCCCAGACCCTGCAGGAATGAAGGTTTATGTCACCCCACCAGGCAAAGAACCATGACCAGCTGATGTGCTTGCTGAGGTCAAGGGAAATACAGAATGGGTGGTAGAAAAAGGTAGTTCTGAATATCAGCTATGACCATGTGACCACTTGCAGAAATGAGGACTGTGATTGTTATATTTCTTCATTGTATATGTGCCTGAAATGTTTTTGTTTCCTTCTGTTATGAATTGTGATATGTAAATAAAGTTAATGCGTTTCAGTTGTACTTGTGTTGGCATATCATGTTAGGCACAAATATGAATTTATAATTGCCCTTGTTTAGATATTATGTATGGTTAAGAATATGTGTACAACTGCCAAGTTGACAAGGAGTGGACCATAATAGTTGGAGTTGTATATCAACTTGGCTGGACCACAATTCTGTGTGGTTAAGCAATTGTGATGTGGATTATTCCCATGATGGGATCGGATCTATATATTTTGAGCAGCCAATCTGCTGAAAGGGAGTTTCCCTAGGGGTGTGGCCTGCTTCCAATATATTTATGGACATTCTGGGAAAAGAGACTCTCTTCTGACTCTCTTCTGTGAATCAGGATCCTGCTGTGCTGCCTACAACTGTCCATGAGTGAACAATCCACCATTTGGCCTAGACATCTTGAATTTGTCATTCATTGGAGTCAACAGCCAGTATACTGCCTGCCAATCTTGAGCTCATCAGCCCCTGCAGCTGCATGAATCAGGAAAAGTCTCCAGCTAGACGTTTGATCCAAGATCTTGGGACTTGCCAGCTTCTATAAGTGTGTGAACCATTTGCCTGAGATAAATTTTCTCTTTTTCTCTCTATATAAGCTTTACTGGTTTTGCTTCACTACAGAACCCAGCCTAACACAATCACCAATGGACATAGCCGTCAAGACATCAGATGACATATTGCACTCGGCAAATCTGCTGCAAAAGACTTCTGTCAAGTGCTGAAGAGCAAAGTTGTCTCCTTGAAGACTAATAAGGTGCTCCTAATCTAAGCCATGGTATTTTCAATCACCTCATATGCATGTGAGAGCTGATCAATGAAGAAAGAAGACCTAAGCAAAGTTGGTGCTTTTGAGTTGTGGTGTTGGTGAACAATGCTGAAAGTACCATGGACTGCCAAAAGAACTAACTAACAAATCTGTCCTGGAAGAAGTACAGCCAGAATGCTCCTTTGAAGTGAGAATGGCCAGATTTTGTCTCACCTAATTTGGTCATGTTTGGTCATGCCTTGGAGAAGGATATCATGCTTGGTAAAGTGGAGGGTCAATGAAAAAGGGGAAGGCCCTCACTAAGATGATTGAGACAGTGACTGCAAAGATGGGCTCAGGTATTGCAAGGATTGTGAGTCTGGCACAGGACTGGGCAGTGTTTATTTCTGTTGAACGTAGGGTCACTATGAGTCATAGAAGACTTTACGGCACCAAACAACAACAACAGGAATGTATCTTGATAAATGGAGAAAATATTGACATCAAGGATTTCATTTTACTTGGATCCACAATCAACAGCCCTGGAAGCAGCAGTCCTGAAATCAAACAACATATTGTATTTGGCAAATCTGCTGCAAAAAACATCTTTAAAGTGTTCAAAAGCAAAAATATCACTTAAAGGATGAAGGTGCCCTGACCCAAGTCATGGTACTTTCAATCACTGACTCGATGGCACATAACAACAACAACAATATGCATGCAAAGCTAGACAATGAATAATGAAGACGGAAGAAAAGTGATGCCTTTGAATTATAGTATTGGTAAAGAATATTAAATATAACATGCACTGCTAGAAGAATGAACAATTCTGTCTTGGAAGAAGTACAGCCAGAATGATTCTTACAAGCAAGGATGGTGAGCCTTTGCTTACTTAGTTTGGACATGTTATCAGGAAGGACCAGCTCCTAGATGACATCATGCTTGGAAAAATAGAGGGTCAGCAATAAAGAGGAAAACCCTCAATTAAAAGGATTGACAAAGTGGCTGCAACATTGGGTTCAAACATAGCGATGATTGTGAGCATGGCACACGGCCAGGCAGTATTCAATTCTGTTATACATAGGGTTGCTATGAGTCAGAACTGACTCCATATAGCACCTAACAACAACAACAGGAGTACATTTTGAAGAGTTGCTCTTTCTAAAAATCACTCTTCTCTTATTGCAGTTCCTGTCTGTTGTTTGTTTGATGACCCTTTCAAAATAGAACCTATATCTGGCTGATTCTGGGTTTCCTCTCATAGTTTAGGTTGGTGTGATTTTAAGTCATAGCCACTTAGCAAAGTACATGTCTACATGTCTTTTCCATAAAGGTCCGTCCCTCTTTTTAACTTAGAAAAGCTGCCTAAATGGATTTTCATTGTTCCTAAAAGTGACCCAAAAATATTGATTGTCTCTTCTAATCTTCCTTTCTTCTTGCCTTATTTTTTAATTTTCTGTCTCTATTTTCTCCCCTAACCCC
>NW_006921633.1:10364624-10370359 GCF_000298275.1 Orycteropus afer afer
TAGGAGCTCTGGTAGCATAGTGCCTAAGGCACTTGACTGCTAACCAGAAGGCTGGTGGTTCAAACCCACCAGCCACTCCTCAGAAGGAAGATGGGACAATCCACTTCCGTAGTGATACTGCCTCAGAAACCCAAGGAGGGGTCACTATGAGTCAGGTCGAACTCGACGAGACATAACTACAACAACAAAAACCGAGTAGTATTTCCATGTATCCTAGTCACAGAACTCCTTCACACCTGAGTAGTACAACAACCAGGCCAATGCCGCTACAGAAACTAAAATATACAATGCTTAGTGGTTCTGCTGGTGTTCATCAAAAGTCAGCACAAGACTTACCATAGATGAACCTGGATCCCACAGCTTAACTGTAAATCCTTATAACTTCCAATTATTTCCCAATTTGGATGATAAAGTTTCTTGTTATTTCTTGCAATGATGAATGAATAAATTAATAAAACTCTAATGGCAGCAAAGAATATTAATTACTAAAATTTCAAAAGAGCACAGATTAAAACTTACTGCTAAAGCCGTGGGTAATTGGATGCCTTTAAAATAGGCTAGAAAATGGGAAGAAGGAAATAAATAAGAAGAGGAGAATATGTTTCAAATCACAGAGTTATCTTTTTTTTTAAAAAAAAAGAAAAATTTATTTTGCTTTGGGTGAAATTTACAAAGCAAATTTGTTTTACATTCAACAATTCACTCACATTTGATTTCATGCCCCGATTACCATTCCCAACTATAAAAAACTCTCCTCCCCACCCCCATGCCTGTGACCTTCTTAACTATGCATTCCTTCTGTCCAGCTTTCCCTGTATGTGAATGCTGCCCTTCTCGTGTCTCATGGCTGATTGGTCTAAGGGACACATCTCCCTAGAGTAGCTGGGCACATCTCTCTGGGGTAGGTGTTCTGCACGTGAGTCTTTCTACTCTTGGACTGAGAACCAATTCATGGGAGTGAATCCATTTCTAGGCCTGATGGGTAACCCAGGGCCATAATCTTGGGGGTTCGACCAGACTCTATCTGACAAGTAATTCTGGTCATTTTTGTGTTTTTGAATTTTGTTCCACATTTTTCCTCCCACACTACCCAGGATCTCCAGTTTTGATCCTTTTCTGAGTGGTTGACATTGGTAAGTGGGCACCATCTAGTCTCAGGATCATGAAGGCTGAGGTCCTGGTGGTCCATCTTATCCTTGGACTAATTGTTTCCAGATGCCTTTGATGTTCTTTATTCTTCTTTGATTCAGATGAGAGGAGACACTAGTTGCATCTTAGATGGCCACTTGAAAGCTTTTAAGACTCCAATTGCTACTCACCAAAATAGGTGGTAGAAAAAGATTTTTATGTACTATGTTGTGCCAATTGAGTCCCGAGTCCACAGCCCTGATGATTCTGTCTCTCAAAGTGTTTGATTATCTCTGAGAAGTTACTCCAATTCTGCCTTCTGTTGCTTCTGTAATATATGTTGCCAATTTTATAGCACAAGTGTTTATGTAAAATTATCTACAGCCAAATCTATCCTTGGTCTTAGGTGTATTCGTGTTTGCCTATCCCCACCTGATTTTCTCACCTATCTATGCATTTATCAGTAGCCTCAAATCACAGAGTTATCTTAATGGTTGTGTGAATACAAATTATGGCCTGGTCCAGAACTTGGATATTGATTAGTATCCTAACTAGATCACCTGGGGGTTGGGCAGATTTGGAACAGGCAGCCAAATGCAAGATAGCTCAAACTAACAAAAGTTCCAAGTTCTTAAAACTACTGTTATTGCTATTAGTTATCATTGAGTTGGTTCTGACTCATAGCAACCTTATATACAGCAGAATGCAACACTGGCCAGTCTTGCATCATCCTCACAATTGTTGCTATGCTGGAGCCCATTGTTGCAGCTACTGCGTCAATCCATCTCATTGAAGGTCTTCCTCTTAAATATGAAGAGTGCACCAATGGTATGTAGGAATAAATGTAAGCTCCCATTGTGAAGCATATCAAGAGATGATTGAGAGTACTTTACGAAGGAGCAAACAGAATTTTTGGTCACATGTCTGCAGAGATGTCACCATTTAATAAAATGACAAAATCTATCTATCACATAGGCATGAACACAGAACAATATAAAGAGGTTAACAGAAATTGATGGCATCCAAGGTTTAATTTTACACTGAATCGGAGTCTTTGGTGATTGAAATAGACAAAGATATATAGGGTTATCTTGTTGAAGAGGCTGTGCTAATTACTGGCACTTGTCATTTCTCCATAGCTTTATCTAAGTCAAGAAGGCTAACTAGCTCTTTTTTCCCCAGTGTGCATTGTTTGTTCAGGAGCTTTTGCTGAGGAAGCCTTTTTTCATAGCTGAACCTCATTATTAACAGGTTCATAAATAAATGAGTCCTAATATTTTTCTCCGTTAGCATTTATGATAGGGACATTTGGTCTACAAAAGATTACACTTGTCTTTAATAAAAATAGGCACTTATACATGAAGCCTATTAGGCCCTTGTTACACTGGTGGAGGAGGAAAGGGGAGGAACCAGAGTTTAAATATGAAACAATAATAATAACTTGGTGTGCTGGCAGCATTATAAATAGAGAATATTTAGTGCAGCTCCATGACTTTCCCCCAGCTACTGACTCTTCCTTCTCCTCTAACCTTAAGCCCTCCACAAACAAATAAAGTCAAGAAGTATTAAGCGAGCATTTTCTCTATGGCTAGCACTGGGCTAAGTGCTACAAAGGATATAAAATTACAAAACATAATGACCTTCCTGAAGGAAATTCTGGTCTAGTGTGAGACCTGAAAAAACAGTTTAAAGAGATGTTTGATTCATTTAGTGCTATTGGGATAATTTTCTCAAAGCTGTGCAATTAAGAGTGGGCAAAACTTAGGTGGGGCTGAAATATTTTTTGATATGTAAATAAATTAATTAATTTGCTTACCTTTTAACTTTTATTGTGGTTTGGGTGAAAGAAGTTTAAATAACAAACTAGTTTTCCATTCAGCGATTTATACATGTTTTGTTTTGTGACATTGATTGCAATCCCCTCAGTGTAAGCATTCATCCTATTTAGTCCCTGTGTTACTCATTTCCATTCATCCTTTCCTGTCCCTTCTTGCCTTCTGAGCTTTGTTTTGGGGCAAATGTTGACGTTTTTGGACTCATAAACTTGATTGCTCTAAGGAGTGGTTCCTCCCTGGTGCTATTCTTAACTTTATAGGTCTATTTATTGTTTGGCTGAAAGTTAATCTGCAGGTGTGAGTTCAGTTCCAGGCTTGAAGGATGTCTAAAGTCCATGTCTTGGGGGTGAAGAGGAGGTGTCTAAAGGCCATAGTCTTGGGGGTTCTCCCAGTCTATCAGACAAGTAATTCTGATATATTTTATGACTTTAACTTTTGTTCCACAATTTTCTCCCACTCTATCCAGAACTCTCTATTGTGATCCCAAACAGAACCAATCAGACTGGTAGATAGTGGTAGCCAGGCATCATTTAGTTCTTCTGGTCCCAGGGTAGTAGAAGCTGAGATAAGCATGGTCCATTAGTCCTTTGGACTAACTGTTTCCTTATTTCTTTGATTTTCTTCACTCTTCTTTGCTCTAGATGGGGAAAGACCAATAGTTGCATTTTAAATGGCTGCTCACAAGTTTTTAAGACTCTAGCCACTACTCACCAATGTAGAACATTGTCTCTGTGGACTATGTTATGCCAATTGACACAGATGTCCCCTCAGCCTGTGGTCCTAAGCCTTCAAGCCCAGTGTCTCATTCCTTCAAGGTGTTTAGTTATGGCAAAGAAATTTCGCAACTTGGCCCCCTTCATGCTCTACTATATACAAGGTTATATTTCCAGCACATATAAATACTTATGTAGAAATATCCTTTTCCAAACCTATATATATTCACCTTCCTACATCACTCAGCCTGTATGTCTATCTATTGTTTATTTGTAGGTTATTGTTATTACTGTTATTGTAGGATTATATATATAATAGCTTTTACCTTTGTTGCCTTAACTTTTCTACACCTCCCAGTGTCTTACTTTGCCTCAATCATATTGTGCTAACCACTCCCTTATTGTATATTACCTTTCTCTTCACTCAAGTTAATATGTGTCTACTGTCTTGTTGATGATTTTCCCTCTCTTCCTATCCCATCCCTTGTTAACATCAAAGAATGTTTCTTTCTTTGTGTAACACTGAAAACTTCAATACCTCAACAACAAAAAGACAAATAATCCAGTTTGAAAAATGGGCAGAGGACATGAACAGACACTTCACCAAAGAAGACATTGAAGCAGCCAACAAATACATGAAGAAATGTTAGTCTTTATTAGCCCTTAGAGAGATACAAATCAAAGTAATAATGAGATATCCTCTCACCCCAGCATTAATAGCAAAACAAACAAACAAACAAAAAACCCTAACTCACTGCTCTCAAGTCAATTCAACTCACAGAGACCCCTCCTTGGCGATGCAAATACTGATTGGGATGTGGAGAGACTGGTACTTTTATACATTGCTGGTGGGTCTGTAAAATGGTATAACCACTGTGAGAAACAGTATGGTGCTTCCGTAAGAAGCTGACAATGGAAATACAATATAATCCAGGAATCTCACTACTAGGTATATATCCTAGAGAAATAAGAGCCATGACATGAATAGATATAGGCATACCAATGTTCACTGTAGCATCATGCACAATCGCAGAAAGATGGAAACAATCTCAGTGTCAATCCACAGATGTATAGATAAACTATGGTATATACACACAATAGACTACTATGAAACTTTAAAGAATAACGATGACTCTGCGAAACACCTCATAACATGAATGAATCTGGACTACATTAACGCTGACTGAAATAAGCCAATCAGAAAGAGACAAATGTTGTATAAAACCACTATTGTAAGGTAGTTATTTTAATGACTAAGGAAGACCAAAGAATTGATGCATTTGAATGTTGAGTGTTGGAGAAGAATACGGAATAGACCATGGTTTTCCAGAAGAGCAAACAAGTCTGTCATGCAAGAAGTACAGACAGAATTCTCCTTAGAAGCAAGGGTGGCAAGACTTCATTTCCTGTACTTTGGACATGTTATTAGGAAGGATCAGTCCCTGGAGAAGGAAAACACATTTGGTAAACTAGAGGGTAAGTGAAAAAGAGGAAGATGTTGATTAGATGGATTGACCCAGTGGCTGCAATAATGACGTCAAACATAGCAATGATTGTGCTGATGGCACAGGACTGAGCAGTGTTTCAGTCTGCTGTATATGGAAGCACTATGAGTCAGAGCTGAATCAATGGCATACAGGGGGCAAACGAAGAGAAAAGTCTTTGTGGAGTGAAAAAAATCTGTTAACTAATAGTGGGAAATAATGTTGAATATGTGCCTTGAAGGCCATTGTGGTAGTTAAATTTGTATGTCAACTTGGCTGGGCCTGGTTGAGTGGCTGGCTAGCTAGTGGTAGTTATTCCCCATGATGAGACTGGCAGTCAGCTCCATGGTGGGATCTACCACAAGCAGCTGAGCAGCTGTCTTTGGGATGTGGTGTGCTTCCTGTATATAAGGAGAAGCCTTGGGGATAGTCTCGAGCTTACAGCATGCTTGGACCCTGCATGTAGCTGTGTCGTCATTCAGCAGCCTGCCATGCTTTGCCGACCTTGGGACTTACAATGGACTTAAGTTAATGGCCTGCCGTGTGGTTTGGTAACATCAGGACTGTGCCTTTTT
>NW_006921633.1:10370459-10378413 GCF_000298275.1 Orycteropus afer afer
CACTTGGATTCTGCATGTAGCCATGTTGTTGCTCAGCAGCCTGCTATGCTCTGCAAACCTTGGGACTTACAATGGACTTAAGTTAATGGCCTGCCGTGTGGTTTGGTAACATCAGGACTGTGCCTTTTTACTTGTCAACCTTGGGCTTCTCAGCCTCAGCAGCCAGCGGCTGTCTGAGTGAAGAAACACTTCTAGCTCCAGTGGGCCAGGAGCAGAAGGCAGAGCTGGACCCCAAGGTTGAGGGGCTTTCACACAGCCCCTAGAGCCTGGCACTTTGAATTTGGGCTTAAAATCTCCCAACTGTAAAAGAATAAACTCCTGTTGGTTAAGGCCATCCCATTTGTGGTACATTCTTGTCAGAGCGGCACTGGGTAACCAGAACAGCCAAGATGGGGAGTAGGAACTTGATCTAATAATATAAATTCTCTCTCAGCTCTTATCAGATGAATGCTGTGATAAACTGGAGATTTAGTGAAAGCAGGCAAAGAAATCCCTCAGAGAGTACATACCACTATACAGATATAAGAGGACCTGACAATAAGGGTTGCAATAAAGAGAGATGCTTAGAACCTGAGAGATATTTAAAAGACATCTCAACAAGACTTAATGGCTCTTGGGATGAGGGTGGGAGAGAAACATATGGCATTAGTGAGGATGAAAAGACTGAAAGAGGCGAGAGAAAGCAGATCAAAGCTGGGAGGAAGAAGTTAAGAAGGTAAAACCAGAGGGACAAGCAGGGGATGGAAAACTTGTGGTTGTTATCATTGTTGTTAGTTGCCATTGTCAGCTCCAACTCATGACGATCTTAAGTATAATATAATGAAATATTGCCAATCCTATGCAATCTTCACAATCAATTATATATTCAGGTCCATTGTTTGACCCTAGAGTATGATGAGTGTCTTCCAACCACTGAGCCTCATTTATATTGCACTAGATCAGCAATATTCTGTTGTGATCAATAAGGTTTTCATTGGCTAAGATAGATTGCCAAACCTATCTTCCTAGTCTGTTTTAGAATACACCCCTGAAGCAACCCTTCCTGATTTTAAACCATGCAGTATCCCCTTGTTAGAACAATGACCTCAAAAATTAAGAATGTTTAAAGGAAGGAGCAGAGAGCCAGGAAGAAGACTTTAGTGGATACCCACAGTTGTTGGGCAGAAGAAGTTAATGTCTAAACCATTTCCCACTCACAGGATCCAGGGAGTGCAAGAAAGCCAAGGGGGGAGGGTCCCACAAGTTTCCTGTAGCAGTAGAGATCAGAGGATGATATGGACTTTAATATATGGAACAGGGGACAGATTCTGGAGGAACAAAGAAACAAGTGAGTTGCCAGCAAAGGAGGGAAAAGTCCTGGTCCATAGCCCAGGACATCTTAGATATTCATAGCTTCCTCTGGATATGATGAGATTTGAGAGAGTAGAACTGAGGTTTACAGGGCCAAAGATTGGCAGAAAGATAAACAAAACAGAGAATCAGCTTCTCAAAAGTTTACATCTATTCTCTATACAAGGATCATTATTATTATTTTTGTTTTCAGCATGATTCTGAGTGACAAAAATTTATAGTCCAAAATGTTTAAGTGTATGTCTGTTACTTTAATCAGAACAAGGTATCTCAAAACCAATGTATTATAAAATACCAAATACTCTTAGAATGTGAACATATCACATACTTCATGACAGCTGAAGTATTAATAATATATGACTTCATAATACCTTGGGAGATCTAAGTGCCTAAAGCATTTGACTGCTAACCAGAAGGCTGACGGTTCAAACCCACCAGCCACTCCTTAGAGGGAAGGTTGGGCAATCTACTTCTGTAGTGATACCACCTCGGAAACCCAAGGAGGGGTCGCTATGAATCAGATCCACCTCGATAGCAGTGAGTTTGGTTTCAGTTTTGGTTTCATAATACCTTGGATAAGTCCTTTATCACTGTGAAAAGAAAAGACAAAACAAAACTTGGATGGTTCCCTGCCTATTTAGGAAAAGCAATCCTTCTTCATAGGAGCCCTGGTGACACAGGAGTTAACCGGTCAACTGCTAACTGAAAGTTTGGTAGCTCCAAACCACCAGCAGGAAGAAGATGTGGCAGTCTGCTTCCATAAAGAGTACAGCCTAGGAAATTCTATGGGGCAGTTTTCTATCATACAGAGTCACTATGAGTAAGAATCAACTCCATGACAACAGGTTTGCTTTTAGCTTTCAGTCTCTCTTCGAAAAGTTACAAATGAATGTGTTCTATCAGCCATTTCCCTGGATGGAGGGATGAGGGTGGAGGTGGGGGTGAAGTGGAGAAAAAATAAAATATATCCATTTACCTACCTATTCCCCCCCCCCACCCCCCACCCCCGCACTTCTCACTCAAAGTTTTAGCAGGTTCTGAAAAGATATATATAGTTTTAAAAGGCATCCTTACTACTTGAGGACAACCATTTTGCACTTGCATCCCTCACATTTGCACATGAAAAAAATCCATCACTGTGTATACAAATGCCAAATTGCAATGCAAATAGGCATTTGTGTGCCCAATTACCCATTTTGTGTGTTTGCAAAACGGATGTGCAGACAAATTCTGCAGGTGTGAGTTGGTAGCTGGCTACAAATTTGGCTCCCACTGAGTCAGCACCAAATAAGGTGTTGCCTCATGACTGGGTCTTAGGGGACAAAGTCCAACCCTGAGACAGCCCTTCAAAGTGGTGACAGGTGTGGAGACAAACAGCATACAGATTATCTGTGCAGAGAAGAAAGTAGAAACAAATGAAACATCAAATTTACAGCTGAGACTAGGAATATAAGTGATAAGGATTTCCCCATGTGCAACCATAAATCCTTTAGAGCACAGCTTTTTGATGAGAGACCTTATTCCCCAAAGCATATTTTGTATCTTTTTAAAGTGGAACTAGACGTAGAAGACCACCCCTGCCTGTCACATACTGCGGTGGGTTGCATGTTGTTATGATGCTGGAAGCTAAGCAACTGGCATTTTGAATGCTAGCAGAATCACATAGGGTGGACAGGTTTCAGTGAAGTTTCCAGAGTAAGACTGACTAGGAAGAAAAGCCTGGCAATCTACTTCTGAAAATCAGCTAATGAAGACCCTGTAAAGCACAATAGAATATTGTCTAATATAGCGCTGGAAGGTGAGCCCCATAAGCTGGAAAGCACTCAAAATACACAATGAACTATAGCACACCAAGGCTCAGAGCCGAGCACCTTTTTGTTCTCTTCCACATAAGGTCCCACCACTTGTCTGTCAGTTTTTGTACTGTGGTGCCTTATGTGTTGCTGTGATACTGAAGCCTATGCCACCAGTATTTCAAATACCAGGAGGACCACTCATGGTGGACAGATTTCAGAAGAATTCCCAGACTAAGACAGATTAGGAAGAAGGAAGAGGCAGTCCACTTCTAAAAATATATCCACTTCAAACCTTATGAATAACAGTGAAAGACTGTCTGATATAGTGCTGGAAGATGAGCCCCTCAGATTGGAAGGTACTCAAAACATGACTGGGGAAGAACTGCCTCCTTAAAGTAGAGGAGATCTTCATGACATAGATGGAGTAAAGCATTCAGGATCTTCATTGCCTGATGTGTCACAACTCAAAATGAGAAGGAATAATCTCAAACATCCATTAATAATTAGAACATGGGATGTACAAAGTATGAATCTAGGAAAGTTGGAAGTTGTCAAAAATGAAATGAAATGCATAATGCTTGATATTGTAGGCATTAGTGAGCTGAAGTAGACTGGTATGAGCCATTTTTAATCATACAGTCATATGGTCTACTATGCCAGGAATGACAAATTGAAGATGAATGGTGCTGCATTCATCTTCAAAAAGAACATTTTAAGATCTATCCAGAAGTACAAAGCTGTCAGTTATAGGATAATGTCCATATGTCTACAAGTAAGACTAATTAATACAAATATTACTCAAATTTGTGCACCAATCACTAAAGCCAAAGATAAGGAAATTGAAGATTTAACCAACTTCTGCAGTCTGAAATTGCAATCAAGATGTATTGAAGTAGTACTTTATAGTTTTCTTTGTATAAGTCTTTTGTATCTCTGCTAAGATTTATTCCCAAGTATTTTATGTTTTTGGTAGCTATTGTAAATGGTACTGATTTCATTATTTCCTTTTCAGCAATCTCTTTGCTGGTGTAGAGGAATCCAACTGATTTTTGGATGTTGATCTTGTATCTTACCACTATGCTAAATCTCTCAATTCATTCCAGTAGTTTTCTTGCTGAATCTGTTGGGTTTTCTTTGTATAGGATCATATTAGCAGCAAATAGTGATACTTTTACTTCTTCCTTACCAATTTGGATGCCTTTGATTTCCCCTTTTTGCCTTATTGCCCTGGCTAGGAGGTCTAATACAATGTTGAATGGAAGTGGTAATAGAAGTCATCCTTGTCTGGTTCCTGTTCTCAAGAGGAATGGTTTCAGTCTCTCTCTATTGAGAATAATGTTGGCTATTGGTTTTGCATAGATGCCCTTTATTATATTGAGGAATGTCCCTCCTATTCCTATTTTGCTGAGAGTTTTGATCAGTACATGTTTCTCAACAACATAAATGGTGACTGTATATGTGGGCCCTGCCAGATGGAATACACAGGAATCAAATTGACTACATTTGTAGAAATAGACAATGGAGACGCTCAATATCATCTGTCAGAACAAGGTCAGGTACTGACTATGGAACAGACCATCAATTGCTCATATGCAAGTTAAAGTTGAAGCTGAATAAAAATTTCAAAAGTTTGTCAGAGCCAAAATATGACTTGAGTATGTACCACCAGAATTCACAGACCACCTGACTAAGAGATTTGATGTATTGAACACCAATGACCAAACCCAGACGAGTTGTGGTGTGATATCAAGAACATCATAAATGAATAAATCAAAAGGTCATTAAGAAGATAGGAAAGAAATAAAAGACCAAAATGGATGTCAAACGAGACTATGAACATTGAGCAGAGAATAGCTAAAGTGAATGGAAAAATAATGAAGTAAAAGATCTGAACAGATTTTAAAGGGTGGCTCAAAAAAACAAAGTAAAGTATTATAATGAAATGTGCGAAGACCTGAAGTTGGAAAAACCAAAAAGGAAAAACACGATCAGCATTTCTCAAGCTGTAAGAACTAAAGTAAAATCTCAAACCTCCAGGTGCAATATTAAAGGCTTCTGTGGGCAAAATATTGTACAATTCAAGAAGCATCAGAAGAAGATGGAAGGAACACACAGAATCACTGTACCAAAAAGAACTGACCAGCGTTCTACCATTTCAGGAAGTGGCATATGATCAAAGACCAATAATATTGAAGGAAGAAATCCAAGCTATATAGAATGAATTGGCAAAAAACAAGTCTCCCGGAAGTGACGGAATATCCATTGAGACGTTTCAATTAATGGATGCAATGCTGGAGGCACTCACTTGTTTATGCCAAGAAATTTGGAAAGCAGCTACCTGGTCAACTGAATGGAAGACATTCATATTTTGTGCCCATTCCAAAGAAAGTTGATCCAACAGAATGTAGGAAGTATTTAATAATATCATTAATATCACATGCAAGTAAAATTATGCTGAAAATAATTCAAAAATAGTTGCAGCTATATATAGACTTGGAACCGTCAGAATTTCAAGCAGGACTCAGAGAAAGATGTAAGAATGAGAGATATCATTACTGATGTCAGATGAATGTTGGCTGAAAGCAAGAACACCAGAAAGATATTTACCTGTGTATTATTGACTATGGAAAGGCATGTGACTGTGTGGATCATGACAAATTACGGGTAACATTGTGAAGAATGGAAATTCCAGAACACTCAGTTATGTTCTAGAGGAACCTGCACATAGACAAGAGGCAGTTGTTCAAACAGAACAAGGGAACACTGCAGGTTTAAAATCAGAAAATCTGTGCATCAGGGTTGTATCTTTCACTATACTTATTCAGTGTATACACTCATCAGATAATCTGAGGAGCTGGGCTATCTGAAGAAGAATGTGGCATCAGAATTAGAGGAAGATCCATTAACAACCTGTGATATGCAGATGACACAACCTTGCTTGCTGAATGTGAAGAAGACTTTATCACTTACTGATGAAGATCAAAGACTACAGCCTTCAGTATGGATTATACCTCAACATTAAACAAAACTCCTCACAACTGTACCAGTAACCAATAACCAATGAGTGGAGAAAAGATAGAAGTTGTGAAAGATTTCATTTTCCCTAGATCTACAATCAATGCCCATGAAAGTAGCAGTCACAGAATCAAATGGTATATTGCATGGGGCAAATCTCCTGCGAAATACTTCTTTAAAGTGTTAAAGGGCAAAAGTGTCACTTTGAAGACTAAGGTGCATCTGACCCAAGCCATGGGCTTTTTCATTGTCCTCATATGAATGTGAAAGTTGGATAACATATAAGGAAGATCAAAGAAGAATTGATGAATTTGAATTGTGGTGTTGGTAAAGAATATTGAATGTACATGTACTGCTATAAAAAATTGGAGGAAGTACAGCTGGAATGATCCTTAGAAGGAATAACAGCTAGATCTGGCTTCTCATACGTTGGACATGTTATCAGGTGGGATCAATCCCTGGAGAAAGAGATCATGCTTGGTAAAGCAGAGGGTCAGTGATAAAGAGGAAGACCCCCAACGAGATGGACTGACACAGTAATTGCAACAATGGGCTCAAACATTGCAATGATTGTCAGAATGGCACAGGGCTAGGTAATGTTTCATTCTGCTGTACATAGGGTAGCTATGAGTGAAAACTGACTTGAGGGTACCTAACTACAGCAACAACATAGCTAATTGAGTTGGTCGGAACCAACTCAATGGCAACTAATAACAACAACATACATATAAGAAAGAATCCCTATCAGTCTTCAGAATGTCCTGGAAAATTCCAAAGCTTTACCTGGTTGACCTTCAAGCCTGTTGCCATACCATGTCACTCAGCAGAACTTCCTTTCCTTTGTCAGTTAGGATTCTTAGGCAGGTGAGTAGAGCCAATGCTGCTCTCTTTGGACTTGCTCATGAATTCCACTGTGGACAGGTTTTATCAAGATGAGAAACCACCATTCCTGCCCCACATCCATAAGATCCTAACAAAAATCTGCCCTGTATAGTAATGGACAAATCAAGAGAGCATAAGTAGCAAAGATGAATCGCCCTTCATTTTCCTGTTTGTTTCCTTTGTTACTTCAGAGACAAATCAGGCTCTAATATTGTGCATCCCAAGATCAGTAAGTTTGTAACAAACAGGAACTTAGTGCTTTCTTGGCAAATCTACAGTCTGGTCCCCAAAATTTCCACACTACTTCACTTTTGTCAAAAAAATGATTTATCAAAAATGAAATTAGATAAGGTTTTGCTTTCATTGGGTACCTGCTTATGAAAATCATTCAAATACCATATTTTTATGTAAATTTCACTCTTGATCTTCTTTTTGTTTCTAACAGAACTTTAGTTTTTAAACAATTCAGAGGAAAATATAGGCAACCCATTTAATCATAAAAGTACACTTCCTTTAGGATGTCAGTAATTCTCAAAATTGCCTTAGATATTTGCTAGATATCAGAAATGGGTAATGTAGTATTTTAAGTGGCAGAAATGCATTAGTACTATGTAAGTACATGATCCTTAATGTACTAATCTTGGCAATATGTGTAATGAGGACTTTCAGTAACACTTATTTTAAGTGTCCTCTGAGAAATGCTAATTTACAGTGAAACACCTATGGAAGTACCTGTGACATCTACATGAATACCAAATGAATTCATTTTGATCAATGCTATTACAATGAATATAAAATGAATTCACAATGATAGGGCATTTAAAGTATTACCAAATTTTCTTTTAATATTGCATGTGCTATGGAGATTAGCATATGTTAAGAATCAGGTTGAATAAACACACACACACACA
>NW_006921633.1:10378817-10380109 GCF_000298275.1 Orycteropus afer afer
AAAAAAAAAAACTCACTGCTGTGGAGTTGTTTTCTGACTCATAGCAACCCCTACTGGGGTTTCCAAGGAGGTATCTCTATGGAAGCAGAATGCCCAATCTTCCTTCCAAAGAGTGGCTGCGTAGGTTTGAACCACCAAACGTGGTTAGTAGTCAAATGGCTTAGGCACATTTTTCTTCTTCATAGTGGTTGGTGGGCTCAAATCACTGACCTCTTTAAAACTTTTAGGACTCAAATTCTTTAAACCCAATTGAATTTTTTGATGTTAGTCAATGATAGATGATAAACAAATGGATGGATGGATGAATAGATGGATAATTGTGAATAGCATGATATTTAAGTGTGATCTAGGAGAGACTGAGATTTTTATTTAGAGTTTCCAAGAAGCCAGAACTTGTAGGGAATGTGTGAATCATCTGTTTTGGCCAATAGACTATTTCTTTTTGACAGCAAGCTAAGGGCTACATATTGCTCTGTCACCTTCACAGAGGCTGACGTACTATACAGGTGAAGCAAGCACAAATTCATCAATAAAGATTGGCCTTAGAGGATTGAGTTTCCATTGCTACTTAGAATTTTAAGCCTGCTATCAACAGGCTGTTGTTGTCGTTGTTGTTTAGGGGTTGATGAGTCAGTTCCAACTCATAATGAATGACCCTACATGCAACAGAACGAAACACTACCCAGTTCTGCACCATACTCTCAATGCTTACTATACCTGAGCCCATTGTTGCAGCCACTGCATCAATCCATCTCTTTGAAGGCCTTCTCCTCTTTTACTGACCCTCCACTTTTCCAAGCATGGTATCCTTCTCCAGGGCATGGTCCCTTCTCACATCATGACCAAAGTAAGTGAGAGAAAGTCTGTCCCTCTCTTCCAAGGAGCATTCTAGCTGCACTTCTCCCAAGACAGATGTTCATTCTTCTGGCAGTCCGTGGTACTTTCAGTATTCTCCACCAACACCACAACTCAAAAGCATCAACTCTTCTTTGGCCTTCCTTATTCCTCATCCAGCTTTCACATGCATATGAGATGTTTGAAAATGCCATGTCTTGGGTTAGGCACACCTTAGTCTTCAAAGAAACATCTTTGTTCTTAAGCACTTTAAAGAGGTCTTCTGCTACAGATTTGCCCAATGCAATACGTTGTCTGATTTCTTGATTGCTGCTTCCATTGGTGTTGATTGTGAAACCAAGTAATATGAAATCTTTAACAACTTCAATCTTTTCTCCATTTATTGTGATGCTGCTTATTGGTCCAGTTGTGAGGATTTTCATTTTCTTTATGTTGAA
>NW_006921633.1:10380554-10386572 GCF_000298275.1 Orycteropus afer afer
CCAGCAAAAGTCCACATCCTGGTCTACATGTCACCTCAGATCTCACAAACTCTCACATACATATGTTCATAAAATTTCTGTCAGTGCTTCAATATTTGCTAGATATCAGAAGCAGTTACACCTAAACCCGACTGCAATCAAATAATAATTAACTCCCATCAGTTCACATCAGCTCTTATCTCCTCAGTATCACGCATATGCCTTTCCTCCCCTTCATCCTCACTGCTATATCCCTGGGTCAGAAATTTATTATCCCCTGGCTAGGTACATACATTAGCCTCATCACTGGTCTCTCTGCCCCCCTTCCTCCAATTTGACCTGTACATTGCCAACCAGTATTCTTCCTAACATATTAGACCATGTGACTCATTTGCTAAAATTTCTCAATGGCTCCCTCTCACCTACAGGATTAAAACCAAATACCTTTTTGGACATATCTGGCTCTGCCAGTCTGCCCAGCTGCATCTCCTTCCACTGTCTCCTACATGTGCTTTATGCTCCAACAGTGCTGAACTGCTATGGTCTTTCGTGCTTCAGTGTCTTTCACATGGTTCCTTCTGCCTGGCATGTCCTCCCCTCAGCTATCTGCCTTAAAACACCTGCTCATTCTTTAAATTTAAGCTCAAAAGCTTTTTTCCATGAGGTCTTTCTGTCCCCTTCCTGTCTTCTGAATCACATAGACTCTGCTCTGGCACTTTTCACACAGAATTATAATCATCTGTTAACATGTCCATAGAGTAACTAGACTATAAAATCTTGAGCCAAAAACAATATTGTATTTATCTTTGTCTCCCTAGCCATTGCCCAGTGCCTAGAACATAATGCTTATTCAGTGCATGTTGAGTAAATAAACTTGTCTCCTGAAGATTCTATTGTCCTTTCTGTTGTCCATTCTTCTAACAGACATTCAGAAATGTGCTCTCACAGATTGCTCAGCAAGCACCATCTTGACTTTAATTGACTCGGTGACTACAGCCCCAATGTACTTGGGCAAAAATATGTGCTTCAAAATCCAATTCATTCTCTAACAGTCCCCAAAGTCCTATGAAGTCAAATTACTGTAATATTGACTTAAAAATACGACTAGCATTTAGGGCGTGGTACTAATTGTGTTATGTTTATTACTTTCAGAAAAATCTCAGAACTGTCATATCACATTAGCTTTGATGTTGTATTGTTGCTAGTTGTAGGTGAGTCAGCTCCAACTCATGGTGACCTAATGTACAGTAAAACAAAATGTTGCTTGATCATGTGCCATCTTCAAAATTATTGGTATGTTCAAGTTCATTGTTGTGGCTAACCTTCATTTTACAGAAAAATAAAATCGGGGTTTAGAGAAATTAGCTGCCTTTATCAAAGCCACAAGCTAATGAATGCAGAACAAGGATTCAAACACAAAATTGGATGGCTCAAATCTTAGACTCAGAAACATTGTCTAGATGGGCCAAAAGTTTCCACAGATTCTGGATTTCGGGACTGAAGTGCTCCAGAGAGGGGATTCCAGAGTTTGATGGCTCTGTATAAAAGCCAAAATGAGCCAGCTAACTCAACAATCATTCACTCTCCATTCAACAAAAGAGGATTCCTTTTGCTTTAGATAAAAACCCTTTCAACACAGGAATATTGATAACTGAGAGATAAAGTTATAAGATCAGATCTATCCTGGTGGGTTTTCTTTTCTGTTTTTGGCAAAGGCTTGCTATGCATTTTTTGTTTTTATTTTTATTGTGATTTGGGTGAAAGTTTACAGAGCAAATTCACTTTCCATACAGCAACTCACATACACTTTGTCTCATGACATTGATTATAATTTAGCAGTGTAACAGCTCACCTCCCACTTCCTCCCAGTAGTTACCTTTTCCCTGTGTCGTTTCCTCCCATGCACTCCTGCCCCCCCCCTTTTTAATGAATTTTCAAATGATTCCCAGGATTCCTTTGTTAGTTCCTTTTTCCTAAAAAGCAAATTGATATCATCAGTTTCATTTTCTGTTTTGATGGAAAGTGAGTTCATAAACCTATTGATATAGTGGGATTTGGGGCTTCTTTACTTGATTTCCATAATGGGTTTTTTGTTTTCGCTTGACCTGGAAAATATTACCAAAAACCCACTGCCGTTGAATCAATTCCAGCTGGTAGTAACTCTAAAGGACAGAGTAGAACTGCCTTATAGGGTTTCCAAAGCTATAAATCTTTAGAGAAGCAGATTGCCTCTTCTTTTTCCTGTGGAGCAGTTGGTGGGTTTGAACCACCAACCTTTTGGTTAGCAGCCAAATGCTTTAATCACTACATTGTGCGAGCTCCTTGGGAAAGGATGTTGAGGTGAACTGAAATTAGATTCTTGAAATTAAGTGCCCATTTAAGGCTTGAACATTGTTTTAGGAAAGATAAGAAAATATCTAATGATTGCTTGTTTCTGAAATGGACTCAGCTTCTGGCCACTTTCAGATGTGGAACAGTGGGAAGGGTCTGAATACCAGAACCATAAGGACATCTCTCTCTTAAAGACAGTACTGCTCAAAAGCCTCAGGCCACTTCAGTCTCCAGGCATATAGGAGTCTCCTCCTCATCTAGTCCTGACTTCACTGTGCTTATCAGAGCAAAGGAGACATGCTCTATTTTTCAAAACAACAGCTGTATCTTCTGTAAGCATACCTGCAGATCTGAAGGAGTTTGATCAATCAAGGCCCCCTGCACTCAGAAGCTCCATCTTAAGGGTGCTAAGAATTTCTAAATTCAGTAGATTCCAACATCCAAGAGAGAAATGAGATTCTACAAAGCCACTCCTATTCAGAGGCATTTCTAAGCAGCAAATTCAAACCAAACTCACTGTCACTGAGCCAATTCCAACTCACAGTGACCTCTGTCGTGTTTCCAAGGCTGTAAATCTTTATGGAAGCAGACTTCCTGATCTTTCTGTCTTGGAGTGTCTGGTGAGTTCAAACTAACAACCTTTTTGTTAGCAGCCAAACACCTTAACCACTATACCACCAGAGCTCCTTTTCTAAGCAGGAGACTCAGTAATAATTTTGGTTCTGGTCAGAAAAAAAAAAAAAAACACACATAAAAGGTACACCATCTAAAGAAAGAATTGTAACTTTTGTTTGGGTTATTTTGAAGGGGTGTGGAAGATGATATTTGATCTGTAAGATTTAAGTCCTGATTATTCTCTACTTCCAAAATGTCAGCATACTCCTAAGTCAAATACTGCCTTCACTGAGATGTCTTCCTTTAATTCTACTTTCTAAATACATAACATTTGCCCTTGATTGCTACTCTATTTCATTCAGGTGTTCATCATTCTTACCTCCACTTCATAATATTACTACAAACTCAGATAACTCTGAAACAGTTGAGGACAGGGGCAATGTCTTATTTGTGTCTGTGTCCCTAAGATAAAGGACAGGTACATTGGTATTTTTTTTCTTCTTTTTTAAGGGTCAGATAATAAATATTTGAAGCTCTATAGATGATATGTTGTCTTTCCCAACTACTCAGCTGCCACTGTAGGGTGAAAGCAGCTAGAGACAGTATGAAAACAAATGAGCCTAGTGTGTTCCAAATCTTTATTTACAAAAGCAAGAGGTGGGCCAGATTTGACCTGCTCAGTAATTACTGAGTCTGCTGCTTAGAAAAATCTCTGGACAAGTGTAGCTTTGTGGAATCTCATTTCTCTCTTGGACATTGGAATCTCCTGAGTTGAGGAAGTCTTAGAACACTTGCGATAGAGTTTCTGATGGTGGGAGTGGCAGAGACATAGTTTACCAATCTCTGACATGGACTATCCAGTGAAAAATGCAATAAATGGGGGAAAAAGGGAGGTGGAGGAGGGAAGAAGAAAGAAAAAGGAAAGAGAGGAAGGGGGTAAGGAAGGAAGAGGGGAAAGAAAAGGAGAGATTGAAGAAAACATGGAGAGAGAGAAAGAATAAACACAATAATAAAGGAAGAATGAGACAGAGGATTTGATATGCTTCCCAGATGGTAGAGAGCTATTCCTAGTGAGTTTCTCTTCAGCACAGCATTTAGTCCATGAAAAACAATTCTAATTAGATCCTCCTATTATATTTCACATTGTATTCTCTACATGTAAATCTTCCAAACAGTTTCTCTCTTTTGGCAAATCATTATTTCACATTTATTAAGACAAGGTATGGTTGAAGGGCTCTGCGGCTGGGTTATAACTACAGCCTGACTACAGGTGTCATATTTTATACACTGAAAAGAGTATTGTTCTGCCGCTCTTGATGCTGGAACTACAAATGTCTGGAAACAAATGACTTTTGACTGCTGATCAGAACTGCACTTTAATCAGTTACTGGTCTATGATCAATAATTAATCATGCTATTCTGTCTAGGTAATAAATAATGGGGAAAATAGCAATGAATATATACTTGGCCAGATTCTCCCTGGGGCAAAACAGAAAAGGGCCAGCATGAATGTCAGCCTGGATAACTCTGTAGAGTCTCACTATACACCTTTAGTTGAAATTCCAGGAGGGTTAGAGCTGTTAGTGGACAGAGAAGAATTGTCACCATCAAACCCTCCCCCGGGCCCCTCAGGACTAATAAGCCCTACATGGACCAAATGGTCTTGTGCTAAGACAACTGAAAACAGGGCCTGCAACAGCAGAGACACAGTGACTGTAGCCCTACCACTGAGGGTCTTCCTTTGGAGGTGGGGACAGTTGGGTGGCAACAGGAGGATAGATGCACCTTGCGATATATTGTAACACTTAGGACAGAATGAGTGTGTCAACTGCAATTTTAAACATCAAGTCCTATAACTTGAGGACTTTGCTATTTAAAAATATAAAAAAAATTTATAATGAAATATTTTATAAAGAAGAAAATCGTATTAATTTTCTTTTGATGTGTAACAAATTACCACAGATTGTTGTTGTTGTTGTTATGTGCTGTTGAGTCGGACCCAATTCATAGCGACCCCTCCTTGGGTTTCCGAGACAGTATCACTACAGAAGTAGATTGCCCCATCTTCCTTCCAAGGAGATTAGCAACTTAAAAGAGTCATATTAACCATCTCCAATTTCTGTGGTCAGGAGTCTGAGCCCAATTTAGCTGAGTCTTCTGTTCAGGGTCTCACAAGACTGCAATCACAGAGCTGGCTGGGGCTTTGTTCCTTTCTGGAGCTCAGGGTCCTCTTCTATGTTCATGTGGTTGTTCGCAGAACTCAGTAACTTGAAGTTCCATAACTGAGAGTCCCAGATTCTTATTGGCTGTCACGACAGGAGCCATGTGTTTCCTTATTTACTTTTTTAGCCAGATAGAAGAATAAAGAATGAGAAAATGTCCATGTGAGACATATCTGGAGTAAAGAGCTACCATAGTTCAGAGCTAGAACTCATTAAGATTATTACAGACTAAAAGAATCTTGCCTCTTTCCTTTTTCAAATTTCTTTTTTTCTTTTTTAATAGCTCATGAATTCTTCCCAAGCAAAAATTAGGCAACTATCTCTGGTGGCACAGTGATTAAGGCATTCAGCTACTAACCAAAAGTGCAGAGTTCAAACCCACCAGCAGCTCCATGGAAGAAAGATGAGGCAATCTGTTTCTTTAAAGATTTTCATCCTTGGAAACCCTTTAGAGCAGTTTCACTCTGTCCTAAAGCGTCCCTATGAGTTGAAATTGACGAGATAGCAGTAGGTTGGGCTTGTCTCCAACTCAGGGTACCACTCGGCCATCATGATAGATTCATAGCTTCATGTTGTTGCTGTTGTTGTTAGGTGCCGTGGAGTTGTTTCCGATCATAGCGACCCCATGCACAGCAGAACGAAACACTGCCTGATCCCATGCCAGCTCCATGATCCCTGCTATATTTGAGCTCATCATTGCAGCCACAGTGTCAATCCATCTCGTTGAAGGCCTCCCCCTCTTTTGTCGACCCTCCACCCTACCAAGCATGACATCGTTCTCCAGGAAATGGTCCCTTCTGACAACATGACCAAAATAGGTGAGACGAAGTCTGGCCATTCTCGCTTCCAAGGAGCATTTCAGGTGCACTTC
>NW_006921633.1:10389057-10398978 GCF_000298275.1 Orycteropus afer afer
TTTTTTTTAATTGCATGTTGGTTAGCATAAGGCCATCCTCATTTGTACTATGATTACTGCATCCTCATTTGTACTATGATTACTATGATTGTACTATAATTGACTAATCTGCTTGAATAACCTACTTTGAATCAGGTGTTTTCTTTATATTAACTTATTTTCCCCTACAGACTTCAGTCTTCCTGCATTCTGAGAACATGCAGGCAAACTCAATAAGAAGCCCTCCTAATGAAGTGTGACACTGCCAATGCCTGGGTCCACCTCTCTTGGCCTGACAAAGGAGCCTTTTCAGCAGAGCCCACATTGGCCCTGCAGGAACAGACAAGCCTGCAAACCACCAAGTGGTCACTACCATTCTTCACAGCTCCGAAGGATGGTAAGGGTTTCAAGATTTATTGAGCAAAGGTGTTGAAGAAAACCTTTTTAGATTATCTAAGTAACACTCTTTATCACCCATTTATCAATTTGTCATTCTTTGGTGGATTGCATTTTGCTATGGTGCTGCAAGTTATGTCACTAGTATTTCAAATACCAGCAGGTTCATCCATTTGAATAAGTTTCAGTAGGGCTTCCAGACTAAGAGAGAGTAGGAGGAAAGTCCTGGTATTTCCAAAATTTAGTTAGTGAAAACCTTATGGGTCACTAGAGAACATTGGCAAACTTGCTTGCTTTGGAGGATATCAGGTTTGGTAAGTCAGAAGGCCAATAGAGTTAAGGAGATCCTCAGTGAGGTGGATTGGTACAATAGCCATAGTGATGAACTCAACATTATGGCCATTATAAGGATGAAGCAGAACTGGATAAAGTTTTGTTCTGTTTTACATAGGGTCACCATGAATTAAAATTGTCTTCAAGGTAGTTATCTATCTAAGTAACTCCCTACACATGAGATCAAATTTATAAAGGAAACCCAATGCTTTAGCAATCTATTATCTATCTATCCATCCATCCATCCATCCATCCATCCATCAGTCTACCTATCTACCCACCTGTCTCTCCATCCATCTAAGTGTTCCTCATCTTCTTCCCTGCCAAGCAATTACTGAAAGCCTAACTCACCGCTTTTGTAAATAGATATCTGAATCCTCTTTAAACTTGCACCTTTGGACCCAGTCATCTTAGAACTGTACATACCTTTCACAAGCACAGCTTTTTAATCAGCTATCCTCTCTCAGTGTTATCTTTCTTTAAATATGACAGTTTGGTCCAAGGGCAGGTTCCTCCAAGCTTGTGATAAGTCTTTCATGTTGGTGCTTCTCTGCCATATTAGACATGTGGCTTTCAAAATCTAGGGAACCAAGAAGAGATGTGAAAGCAGTGTGAACTGTGTTAAAGCAGCCAAGTAAATTCAACTGCTGAAGTTCGCAGTACCCCAAACTGTACAATAGGTGAGGGAGCTTCTGCATGATGAACATGGCATTCCCAAAACCTCTTTGAAACAGAAGCAGCATCCATCTGTTGTGCAAAGAAGATGCCTTTGGATAGGGAAGACTTGGAGCGCTTATACCCCTTAGAAATGTGAAAGTAAACAAAAAGCCAAATACAGATTACATGTGTCTACTAGAGTCCCTGGGTGGCACAAATTGTTAAGTGCTAGACTGCTTGCAAAAGAATAGGTAGTTTGAACTCACCCAGAAGTGAGAAAGTCCTGGTGACCTACTTCTGAAAAGTCACAGCCCTGAAAACATATGAAGCAGTTCTACTCTGCACACATGGGTGGTCATGAGTTGGAATCAACTCAATGTCAATAAAAACAGCATCAAGAAGTATCTTCCATGAGGACATTGGTGGTTCAGTGGTAGAATCCTCATCTTCCATGCCAGGTTTGATTCCTAGCTAACACCCTTTGTGTACAGCCACCGCATGTCATTCAGTAGGGGCTTGCAGGATGCTATCATGCTGAACAGGTTCCAGAAGAGCTTCCAGAATGAGGGACTAGAAGAAAGGCCTGGTCTCCTACTTCCCAAAATCAGTCAATGAAAACACTTTGGATGGCAATGGTCTTATCTGTAACCAATCATGGGGTTGATGCAGGACTGAGCAACATCCCATTCCACTAAGCATGGGATTCCCATGAGTTGGGGCTGACTTTATAGCAGGTAACAACAACAACAACAACAAAGGATACCAGGCACCCTTTTCACTTGGTCAAAAGAGTGGAGGAAAGTAGACATACATGTGTACACATGCATTGTATACCACACAGATGCACCAACATAGGAGAAACCTATTTGGCTTATTGAGCACCCTGACTGGTTGCCTTAGCTGATTTGGAGAGAACTTGCAGACACTTCAGAGAAGGGTACACAGCCAACGCAAACCAAACACAATCTGCTTCTTTGTGAATTGCAAGCAATTCCCAACTGCCTGAGCTAATGGTACAGAGCAGTAGAGCAGATAACCCAATACGGTGGATAATCTCAAAATCATTTTCCATTTGGCTTGTGGAATGAATTAAATGATTTGTTTCGGCTTCAGCAGATTTACCTTCCTAATTATGTTTTTTGTTAGGCTAGAAACATTCAACATAGCAGGATGTTGCCAAGGATTTAAAATTTGCTGCAGATAATGCCACGTGAGAGAGCAGCACAGAGATCACCCAGGGTCGAGGCATCAGCATCTCCTGAGTGTGTCTACTATGTGCAAGTCACTGAGTAGGACAGTGAGTGATGATATACACATCTCCTTCTATGAAGGCTGTCATGTAGTAAAGAAGACCAGATCTAGAGTTATAAAAAAATACTTTAGAAATATTTGGTTGTATAAATGACAGGATGCAATGTAGAATGTGAAAGTTTCCTTTACTTGGGATCTCCCTAAATGTTCAATATTTGTTGAATAAATGAATGAATGGATGAACAAGACAGATTTATAAAGAAGTCAAATAAGTAGTTCAGACAGTGGACATTCTTAGAATTTCTAGAAGAAGCTAAGGTGGACAGCAAAGACATTGCCCTAAATTAGAATCTCCCAGAAGGCAGGGAGCATGCCCCTCAAGGCTTTGCACAGACAAATAACATGACAGATTATCTTCCCACCTTAATCAATCTTCTTATTTGAATAATTGATCATCAAGTTTTAGATCCCTACCCAACACCTCTTTAAGGAGCCCATTCCACCTCATACTATGTAAGTTCTCAAGAATATGCTCCCTTAACACTGTATTAGGAGCTCTGGTGGCATAGTGTCTATTTGACTGCTAACCAGAAGGCTGGTGGTTCAAACCCTCCAGCCACTCCTCGGAAGGAAGCTTGGGCAATCTACTTCCATAGTGTTACTGCCTTGGAAACCCAAGAGGTCACTATGAGTAGGGTCTGACTCGACAGCAGCGAATTTTGAGTGAGAACACTGTACTTGCCATTAAAGTGCTTCATTCAACTCCAAGAAAATACTTATCTTTGCAATAGTTGTAACTCTACTTCCTCTAATAGAATGTAAGCCACATGGTGGTAGGGACTTTTGTCTTTACTAGTTATCACTGTATTTACAGGTCTAAGCATAGTGGCTTGCATACAGTGAAACCAAATAGATATGTGTGGAATAATGTACTGAACTCTTCCTGCTGAAGTCAGGAAAGAGTATTTATCTGAGCCTAAAATAGTGGGCAGAAAATATTTAAGAAGAAGGAAGTAGGAATTCCAAGGAAGAGAATCTGCTTGTGGTGATTAAAATAAACAAAAGGAGTTCAGGGAGTCATTAGTAGGCTGCTTCATAAAGTTGTAATAATTATTAAAACCAAAACTAAATCAATTGCTGTGAAGCGGGTTCTGACTCACGACAGCCCCACGGGTGTCCGAAGAGAACTGCGCTCTATAGGGTTTTCAGTGGGTGATATTTCGGAAGTAGATTGCCAAGCCTTTCTTCTGTGACATCTCTGGATGGATTTAAATCACCAGCCTTTCAGCCTTTTAGTTCACCCAGAGGAACCTTGGAAGAAAGGCCTGGTGATCTACTTAAAGATTCAGCCATTGAAAATCCTATGGACCTCAGTTCTCTTCTGACACACATGAGGTCATCATAAATTGGAATCTACTCCATAGCAACTGCTTTTATTTGTTTATATTAAATAAGGTTATAGAAAAAAATATTAAGAACAATGTAGCTTTTCTCAATAATTTTGACACTGATTGGTCCAAAATTCTATTAGAATATAGTTGATATACATGTAAAAAACCTTGTCCAGAGCAAAGAAGAATGAAGAAAACCAAAGATTCATGGAAACAATTAGTCCTAGTGACTGGTACACCATGTGATCTGCAGCCTATATGACTAGGAGACCAAAAGATCTAGATGGTGCCCAGCTACCACTGTCAACCACTCAGAGGGGGATCTATGGAGGAGATACTGGATAGAGAGGCAAAGAAATGTGGAACAAACTCAAAATCATTTGGAAAAAAAAGAGGGGGACCAGGTTTGCTGGTCTGATAGAGCCTGGTGAAACCACTGAGACTATGACCCCTAGCTGCCCTTCAGGTCTGGAATTGAACCCACTCCTGTGGCTTCCAGCCAAACAAAAGACAGGCATATAAATTGAACATTTACACTAGGTAGATACACTCCTTGGAAAGAATAATCATGAGAGAAAGAAGGGCTGTTTATGCACAGGGAGACAGCTCAAGGAGCAGGAGTGCATGGAGGGATGGACACAGGGAAGAGGTAACTATCCAGAGGAAGTGGGAGGGGAGCTGTTGCTTTGGGATAAATTGTAGTCAATGTCATGAGACAAAATTTATGTGAGCTGCTGTATGGAAAGTGAATTTGCTCTGTAAACTTTCACCCAAATCACAATATAAATAAATAAATAAATAAACCCTGATATGGTCAGAATTGTCAGATTGCTTTGGGAAAATGAAGTCCGGATACATAGACCACATACAGGCCATGTTCACATTTATACTCCTGGTGTCAGTCCAATGTAAAATACACATTACAATCACAATTATAGAATGAAAAAGTGAATGTTAAAGGTTCAATTAATTTTACTTTTAAAAGATTAGGGGAATTTGGAAACAGTAGTAATTGTTGCACAACATAATGAAAGATGTATGTCAATGAATTGTGCATGTAAAAAACGTTGAAATGGCAAATATATATATGTGTGAGTATAACAAAAAAAAAAAAAAAAAAAAAAACTCTCTGCCTTCAAGTTGATTCCAACTCATAGAGACTGCCATTGGGTTTCCAAGGCCATAAATCTTTTCAGAAGTAGATTGCCCTATATTCCTTCTGCAGAGGGGCTGGAGGTTTGAACTGCCAACCTTCTGTTTAGAAGTCACGTGCCTTAGGCACTGGACCACTAGAGATCCTTATATATATGTGCAGTTATATGTATACACACACACACACACACTCACCACAATAGAACCACAACAACATAAAAGGGTTAGGGATATTGAAAGCCCTGAATATATATTTTATTCTCTATAATTGTCTATTGTACAATTGAGAAATGCACTTTAAGAGGCAGCATCAAATAGGCTTGGTTAAATTCAGATTATACACAAATAAAAAAAATCACTAGAAAAGCATCTAATTTATAGTACAATGACAAATAAATGAATGGACTAAAATTTGATTTTTCTTTGTAACTGGTTATCTTAGTATCTCATTGACATATCCTAAATGGCAGCTCCTAGACCATCACTGACTCTCAATTAGCATTTACTAGCTCTGGTGATGTAGTGCCTAAGGCACTTGACTGCTAACCAGAAGGTTGGTGGTTCAAACCCACCGTCCACTCCTCAGAAGGAAGGTTTGGCAATCTACTTCCATAGAGATACTGCCTCAGAAACCCAAGGAGGGGTTGGTTGCTATGAATTGGGGACGACTTGATGGCACATAACAACAATAGCAATAAGTATTATTAAAGGAGCTCTGGTGGCATAGTGCCTAAGGCATTTGACTGCTACCCAGAAGGCTGGCAGTTCAAACCCACCAGCCAGTCTTTGTTATTATTAATAATAACAACCAGCATGTTCAAATTTCCTTTCAGGAGACATCAGTGGATTTTCACATTTCAATAATGAGGATTTAAAAAAATTATTTATTTTCATATCTCTGGAAAATGTGCTGTTGAAAATAATAAAATTTCTATCTGTCCTAATGACAGCCATTACCTCCCCAACAGGTATGCCAGGGTACGACATAGGGCTTTTTTCTATTTAGCAGATCCTGGAGGTTGTCCGGGAGCTGGATGCAAAACACAAGAAAACAAATAAGTCGCCATTTCAGGAAGCGGTCCACACATATTCCAGTTTTTGAGACAAGTGGAATTATTTCCCACTAATTTATACACCAGTGAAACTGGCCGGTTGGCAAGTCCACAATTAATGTGAATGCCAAGTGGGAAGGCAGCTTTGTTTCATCTCAGAGAACACTTCGCTGAACAGCAGCCTCCCCAGCTGAAAATGCCTGCAATGTCTCTCTCTTTAAACTTGCAGCAGACGCTGGCATTTCTTCATCTCTATTCACTCTATCATTATGATGCATTATACAATGTAATGATGTAATACACCGGAAAGCTGAAATGTGCACGCCTTGCCAAAAATAATAATAAGAAAAGTATACAATTATTTTCTGCTATGAAAGCCACTATCACTATCATTTCATCCTTCCCCAGCCAAAATGAAAGCTTCCCTAATGGCTCAGAGTCTCGTTATGTTTGTGAATTGAACATGAATGTGAAAAGTAGGATGTCACCTCATCTGTACTGAGTTAGAACTTTTAAAGGATGTAAACAAATTTATCACTTGAGCATGGCGGGCTGGCTGAGAAGCTGCTCCGGCCATATTTCTGATGGTGTGATTCCTGGTGTGATTCTAAATATCACCAGGCCTTTATTTGTTAATAACAAATTTTCCTAAAAGGGTCTGCCTTTTCATGTTTCATTAACATTAACCTACAATCACAGGCCACTGTTCTGGGCAGGAAGCACATTTCGGAGAAAAGTCACCGTCTGCTGGTAGCTGTGTTCGTGGCTGATTAAATAAAAAAGAATCAAAGTAATAAAACCTCAGAAATAAACCAACTAATTGCTACATTTACCCTCCCCCTTACTGAATGCTATTTTGAGTTACAGGAGCAGAAAATTGTTTTAAGAATCAGATATTTTTAATGCATCACCAGAAAATATTCCCAAAAGATTGCAATATTGAACAGACTTTTTTTCCATCCAATTCCTCCTGTTTCTACCCCTCCTCCCAGAGCCATCATCACCCCTGCAGCTCCCATGGATTTTCTGGATAGATTTTTAAAGCATATCTAATGTTTTTCTTCATTACCAGGAATCAACCTCCTATAAATAGGACCTAACCAAAAAGAAGGAAGCTATGTCCCTGACCGTCCAGCTTGCTGGCAGAAGCTCTGTCAATTTGGATTGCAGCGACATTTCAAAATGGTATTTCCAGCACTGTTATTATAATAGTAATTGGGAAGTGGTTGATTAGGCAGAGGCCAATGACAAATTTTCAGAGCACCTAGGGGCATGCTGCCGTCCATGGCATTCCAGCTCCAGCTTTGAGAAAACGGCCTTGACCTAGCTCACTCACAAAGTCTAGCCACAGATCCTAAAGTCCCTAAGTACACTGGCCACCCACTTTATGCTGAAAATTTGTGGCATGCCTTTTTTTTTTTTTTTGCCTGGTAAAATTAGTGGGAATGCTTAAAGTAATTATTTTTTTATACTAAACATGTGTTGTTATATTTTTAAAAAATGTACAATTACCAAACCGTTGAAACCACAGTAGAGCACAATCAGATGTGCCTGAAAACACATAATTGACATAAAGTACGTGCAGGAAACTAACATGAAAACATAAAATAAATGGTTATTGCTATTTAGACTCTGCATTTAAAGAGTGGAATTAATCATAATTACACATTATTAGCTAATAATTGGGTAGAAGCATACAGGGCACATCCTGTTTATTGTTACTGCAGCTATTGTTAATGTTATTATTACTTTCTGTGGAAAATTTTACCAACCTGAGATTGTTTTGAAGAATTCCCAATGATTACTCAGTGCATACAGCCTGTACACTGTTTTGCGTTATTCACTCACCAGTGAAATACAGTCACCTCTGGGGAAGGCCCCAGAAAATCTCAAACATCTCATAAAAACATGCCAGCAGTGTAGGGAATGTTTCCTCATCCACAAGAAAGCCAAAGAGGGCCAGGAAATAAAGAGATCTAGATTTTTCATATAGAGTATTTAAAAAAAGAAAAAAAGCCTAGGGCAAAAGGTAGAGTAACTACACTGTGTTGCACTGGTTCAAACATTATTCAACATATCTTTTCTTCATTCATTCCCATTACCATAGCAAAGCCCACATATTTCCCTAGAAATATAAGTAGGATAAAGCATGGTGGTTTAGTTTTTAATGACTTTCAATGGTTATAATTACGTATAGTAAATAATGTATTTGCTTCACTGAGGGTCACTAAATAGAAAGGTTTGTTAGATTCTGCACTTTCAGACTTCAGGCTTCAACACTCCATTATAGTAACCTTAAACTACTTACCCAAGTTCTTTCACTTTTGGGGTATGTCAAGTGTCCTATGATCAAATTCTTATGCTATGAAACCATGAACAGTAAATGACAGTGAATAAAACAGAAGTGGTGTCCCCAAAGTGTCAAAACAACCAGTTGGAAGGTGAAAAATTCACTGACACAGCCAGTTTTTTTTGTTTGTTTGTTTACATAAGGCAAAATAACTCATGATGAATTTTTTTGTTTCTTTCCCCACATGCGTGTGCCACATAAATCGTCAAAAGAGCAAGACATGGAAAGAAAATGACCAAAAAGGTAATAACAGGAAGAGACAGATAGCTAAAAAGAGATGATTAAAAAAAAAAAGTAAACTTGGCTAATTAGCCACATTTCAATTATGCTGCATATTACTGAAATAACCAGTCATTTGATAAACCCAATTCATGGATCTATTTATTTATTCAATAGATATTTCTTGAGTGACTACTATGTATGTATCAGTCACTATTCTAGAGACCTGAGGATTCAGGTGTGTGCAAAAGAGACAAAAATCATTGCTGTGATAGAGTTTACATTGTGTGTGTGTGTGTGTGTGTGCGTGTTGGGAGGGATCAGGAGAATAGAAGGGTTGAATACAGACAATAAACAAATAATTAAAATATACAGTAGGTCAGATGGTAGTGAGTGCCTTGGAGACAAAGCACAGATAAAAGGTTTCCTTTTTCTTTTTCTTTTTCAAGACAGACATGATCAAACCAAACCAGCAACATCTTAAAAATATCACCTTAATATATCACTCAAAGGACTCCAAGAAAGATTTGCATGGACAGCAGTTCCAGTGTGGTCCTAAGTGACAATCAAGTCAACAGAAGCTCTACAAAAAAGAAATAGCATTTTTCCTCAGAATAATTCAAACCATGTGTCCCTCATTTGTGTTTACCTGAATTCAACAAAGTAAACCAACATAAAGCAAAATGGAAAGCAAGGAGTAAAAATGGAGTGGACTCTCTTTAAAGTAGTGAGGAAGAGAGGAAAAGAATCTGATCTTTCCAAACAGTCAAATAACCAATTTGACTGGATTTCCTTTTTAAGTCATATGTCTTCCAGGCATTTAGGCCCAAGAAAGAAGATGAGTACAAAGCATACCTATAGTGACCATATGTCTTGAGTCAAAATTTACAATGCGTGACCTAACAAAGTATTATTTTTCTGATCAGTGAATTCATTTACATAAAAAAACCTCTCAAAGTCATAAACTTTGAACTACCCTAATATACCCATTGCTGTGGAGTCATTCCAATTCATATACACTTTTGAGGACTGAGTAGAACTACCCAATAGGATTTCCAAGGCTATCAGAAATGATGGGAGCTCTGGTAGCATAGTGGCGAAGACACTTGCCTGCTAACCAGATGGCTGGCGGTTCAAACCC
>NW_006921633.1:10399348-10414942 GCF_000298275.1 Orycteropus afer afer
GCTTCGGGTTCCAATATTGAAGGACTCAATGGACAAATGTTGAATGAGGTAGGAAGCATCAAAAGAAGATGAAAGGAATACACAGTCACTGTACCAAAAAGAATGGTTGATGTTCACCATTTCAGGAGGTAGAATATGATCAAGAATCAATGTTATTGGTGGAAGAAGTTCAAGTTGCACTGATGGAATTGGCTAAAAACAAGACTCCAGGAATTGACTGAATACCCACTGAGATGTTTCAGCAAACAAATGCAGCACTTAAGGCCTCTTACTCATTTATGCCAAGAAATTTGGAAGATAACCCCCTAGAAAACTGACTGGAAGAGATCCATATTTGTGCCCATTCCAAAGAAAGGTGATCCAACAGAATGTGGAAATATCAAATAATATCATTAACATCACACACAAGTAAAATTTTGCTGAAGATAATTCAGAAATGGTTGCAGCAGTATATTGACAGGGAACAGCTAGAAATTCAAGCTGGATTCAGAAGAGGACGTGGAATGAGGGATATCATTTCTGATGTCAAATGGACCTTGGCTGAAAGCAAAGAATACCAGAAAAATGTTTGTCTGTGTTATTGACACAATATGCAAAGGCATTTGACTGTGTGGATCATAACAAACTATGGATAATATTGTGAAGAATCGGAATTCCAGAACACTTAATTGTGCCCATGAGGAACCTGTACATAGACCAAGAGGCTGTCATTCCAACAGAAGAAGATACTGCATGGTTTAAAATGAGGAAGGGTGTGAATACTTTTACCATACTTAATCTGTATCCAGAGCAAATAATCCAAGAAGCTGGACTGTATGAAGAAGAACATGGAATCAGGGTTAGAGGAAGACTCATTAACAACCTGAGATATGCTGATGACACAACTTTGCTTGCTGAAAGTGAAGAGGACTTCAAGCACTTACTGGTGAAGATCAAAGACTATAGTCTTCAGTATAGATTAGACCTCAACATAAAAAAAACAAAAATCCTCACAACTGGACCAATGAGCAACATCATGATAAATAGAGAAAAGATTGAAATTGTCAGGGATTTCATTTTACTTGGATCCACAATCAACACCCATTGAAGCAGCAGCCAAGAAATCAAACATCATATTACACTGGGCAAATCTGCTGCAAGGTATCTTTTTAAAGTGTTAAAGGGCAAAGATGTCAGTTTGAAGACTAAAGCGCACCTAACCCAAGCTATGGTATTTCAGTTGCCTCTTATGTGTATAAAGACTGGACAATGAATAAGGAAGACCAAAGAACTGATGTCTTTGAATTGTGGTGTTGACAAAGAATACTGAAAATACCATGGACTTCCAAAAGAATGAACATATTTGTCCTAGAAGAAGTCCAGCCAGAATGCTCCTTAAAAGTAAGAAGGGGCAGACTTCGTCTTACTTACTTTGGTCATGTGGTAAGAAGGGACCAGTCCCTGGAGAAGAATATTATACTTGGTAAAGTGGAGGCCCATCGAAAAAGGGGAAGACCCTCAACAAGATGGATTGACACAGTGGCTGCAATAATGGGCTCAAACAAAGCAATGATTGTGAGGATGGTGTAGGTTGGAGCAGTGTTTTGTTTTGCTGTACATAGGGTCACTGTGAGTTGGAATGGACTTGACAGCACCTAACAACAACAGCAACAACTCATTATGGCAGCAGACTGACACATCTTTCCCACGCAGAGCAGCTGGTGGTTTTGAACAACCCACCTTTTCATTAGCAGCCAGTGCTGTAAGCACGATGCCACCAGGCCTCCTTCTAAATCACCCTTAGTTATTATTTTTTAAAATGCCTTTCTTGAAAATAATATAGTCATTGTCGTTGTTGTTATGCACCGTCGAGTAGTCTCCAACTCATAAGGACTTTATGTACAACAGAATGAAACACTGCTCAGTCCTGTGCCAGCCTCATGATCCTTACTATACTTGAGCCCATCACTGCAGCCACCATGTCAATCCATCTTGTTGAGGGCCCTCCCCTCTTTTGTCAACCCTCTACCTTACCAAGCATGACATCCTTCTCCAGAGAACAGTCCCTTCTGACAACATGACCAAAGTAGGTGAGATGAAGTCTGGCCATTCTCGCTTCCAAGGAGCATTCCAGCTGGACTTCTTCCAGGACAGATTTGTTATTTCTTTTAGCAGTCCATGGTACTTTTGACATTCTTCACCAGCACCACAACTCAAAAGCATCAACTCTTCTTTGGCCTACCTGACTCATTGTCTAGCTCTCACATGCATATAATGTGATTGAAAATACCACAGCTTGAGTTAGGCACATTTTAGTCTTCAAGGGGATAACTGTACTCGTCAGCACTTTTTAAAAAGAGGTCTTTTGCAACAGATTTGCCCATTGCAATATATCGTATGATATCTTGACTGCTGCTTCCATTGGTGTTGATTGTAGAACCAAGTAATATGAAGTCCTTGACAACTTCAAACTTTTCTCCATCTATCATGATGCTGCTTATTGGTCCTGTTATGATGATTTTTGTTTTATTTATATTGAGGTGTAATCCATACTACAGACTGTAGTTTTTAGTCTTCATCAGTAAGTGCTGCAAGTCAGTCTCACTTTCAGCAAGCAAAGTTGTGTTGTCTACATATCTCAAGTTGTTAATGAGCCTTCCTCCAATCTTGATACCATGTTCTTCTTCATATAGTCCAGCTTCTTGGATTATTTGCTCAACATACAGATGGAATAAGTATGGTGAAAGATACAACCCTGGCACACTCCCTTCTTGATTTTAACCATGTAGTGTTCCCTTTTTCATTTCATAGCTTCCTGGTCTATGTACAGGTTCCTCACGAGTACAATCAAGTGTTCTGGAATTCCCATTTTTCTCAATGTTATCCACAATTTGTTATGATCTACACAATCAAATGCTTTTGCATAGTCAATAAAACACAAGTAAACATCTTTCTGGTATTATTTGCTTTGAGCCAAGATCCATCTGACATCAGCTATGATATCCTTTGCTCCATCCAACTTCTCAATCCAATTTGCATTTCCAGAAGTTCTTTGTCAGCATACTGCTGCAACCTTTTTTAATTATCTTCAGTAAGATTTTACTTGTGTGTGATATAGTGATATTGTTCCATAATTTTCACATTCTGTGGGATAACCTTTCTTTGGAATGGGCACAAATATGGATCTCTTCCAGTCAGTTGGCCAGGTAGCCAGGCTATAGTTACACAACTTAAATTATGTATTTCATCACAACAGACATATCTATTATCAGTAAATACAACATCACAACTTTGGAATCAAAATGAATTCTTGAAATGCAGAATTTATAGTCCTGTGCATATACTCCAGGAGCTCTGGTGGCACAATGGTTAATGCATTTGGCTGCTAACCAAAACGTGGGCAGTTCAAATCCACCAGCCACTCTACAGGAGAAAGATGAGGCAGTCTGCTTTGTTAAGGTTACAGTATTGAAAACCTTATGGGGCAGTTCTACTTTACCCTGTAAGGTCTCCGTGAGTCAGAAGCTACTCTGTGGCAGAGGGTTTGTGTTTTTTTTTTGGTTTTGATACATATACTCAGAAACCAAGGTAATCTGTATTATTCTAGTAGGAAATGTACTTCCTTTCTAGTATATGATTCTAGCTCTTAGATTTTTAATATCTATGTATTTATCTATCTATTCATTTATTTAAACAAGGACCCTACATAGCCCAGCCCTAGGCACATCACTCCTGCTCTGCCCCATCCCCCACTAGCCTCTGTAGCTGGAAATGACAGAAGAGATCACTTCCACTCAATGCCTCCACCTGACCCAATGTGGGGAGCAGATGGAGAGATGGAAGATGAAACCTCTACTTACTATAAGTAGTTCTGCTGGCAAACTGCTTAAGCCATTTGATTGCTAAGCAGAAGGTTGGTGGTTCAAACCCACCAGCTGCTCTGTGGAAGGAGAATATATAGATTATTTACTACCATAAAGATTTATTGCCTTGGAAACCCAATGGGGGACACTATGGGTTCAAACTGACTTCATGGCAGTGAGGTTTTTCAGATTAACTGACATTGGTATGGGGCCTAAGAGCTAATCCTTGGGCCAACTGCACTTTTTCTATCGCCCTACATTCAAGGAGTTGACAAATCTGCACATTGTGCTGTGTGGAGGAATGCAGTCCCTGAATCCGGCACCCACGCCCTTTCCCAGTATCCCTTACAGCTGGGGCACATTCTTCCCTAGGTACCAGGACAAAGGCAAGTCTGAACGCAAATACTTTTCACCAGTCACAATGCATGGGGGAGGCATGAGGCAGGGACTCATGTCCATCAGCCACCTCCATTTTTGTTTATTCTTACTGAGACTTTCTCAGAGCCAGAGCGAAATCACTATCAAGACTATGGTGTCAGGGAAGAAGACTGATTGTAGCCTAACCTCCCATATTCAGCCTCTCTCTCCTTTCTTCCACTAGCCTAGTTAGGTATCCAGTTAGGCTTCCTCATTCCCTCCATCGTATGTTTGTTTACCGCCTTCACCCCAATACTTTTCAATCAACTGCCTACACCTTAGTGTGAATGCAAGTTTACCCGTAACTTCTAGGAAAAGTTGGCGTTAAGTTTCTTCTGCCACTGAAGAAAGAAAAGCTCTGTCTCCCTAGAGTAAAAGTTCCATGGTTCTATATGGATGTTGTACTGGAGTTTAGAAAATGTCTAAATACTTTTTAAACCACTCCACTTGGTATCCATCTTCTGATGAACTTGAATCTAATTAATTGATCTTTGACATTGAAATGGATATTTTTTCCACACACATTAAAAAAAAAAAAAAAAAAGTGGAAATGATGTTTGCAAAACTTTAACCGGGAACAATATCCTGTTTAAATGGTTTGAAAGACAAGCAGAACTAATTTGGCCATGCACATAAAGGATGAACTTTCATCAGACTGAAAAAAGAAAGAAAGAAATTCATTCTTCCCCCACATGGGCCTGTTTCCCCACTGTGAATCTTACTCCACACCTTTTATCTCCTCATAAGCTTAGATCCATGAAACTAATGGTGCTATGTTGCTGAGAATTTCCTCACTCAAACTACCATTGCTTCGTGTGGGTGTCCAAATACAGAAGTGCGTGCAGGTGGTTGCAGAGTCATCCTAGGCCTTCTCCTCTGGAAAATCTATTCACTGCTGACACTGAAATGTGGCTTTATTCACTCAAGCATCTCATGGCTTTGAAGCTTGATTTAATCAAAAATGTTAATTATACTTCTCTTTAACATGATTTATAGGACATTAGTGACAGCGGGGGAGTGTTTACTCTGAGCAGGTAAGGTACCACAATCTAGGGACCGTTTCTGATTTCCATGTAATTAGGAAAATTTGGCCCACCCAGGGGCCTAATAAGATCACCACTCTCTTTACCTCCCCCAAATGCAGAACAAGTCACTAAATGGCATGTTATGTTTCCAGTTTCCAATAACATTTTTTTGTTGTTGTTGTTTAACTATAAAAGTAAAGATAACCAAAGAATATCACATAACTATGGATGTGTTGTCTGTGAGTAGCTTTGCACAGACAAGTGAGGTTGGTTGTTAGTGACACTAGGTCTCCTGGAAATGAAAATAAAGTTAGAATTTCCATTCTGGAGCAGGAAGTGGGACCTTTGGGTATATGGTATAAGCTCACCCACATACACAGGCAGTTGTTTTCTGTATGAGTGTGTATTTGTGTGATTGTGTGTGTATTTGTATGTGCTTTATAAATTTACTCAGGGAGGAAGAGTATTGCATTTATACCTGAAAAACGGGTCTGTGGAACACTCCCTTTCATTGCTGATTGTAAACCTGGATTGGAAAGAAAACTTATGGGCCTAAGATACATAATGAATGCAGAAATAGTAGGACATTATACCTTTCCATATCTCCCCTGCAAGATAGGCAGGTGTGGCCATGAAATGGTTACACACTTTCCCTATCTCTTAAATGCAAGCCCCTGGGTAACAATGCTTAGACACATCTCCATTCATCTGTGGAAGACTCTTTCAGAAACAGCCTCTCAATTAAAAGCTTCCACCAGCCTCTAATTTTTGTGCTGGTAACGTGCTTCAATATGGCTTCTAGGAAACTTAAAACATGTCCATTTTTATACTGTTACAGCATCAAGCATCAGCACAGTATAGACAAGGGCATAACATCCAATGACACCTTTTTTAAAGGGGAAATTCTGAACCCATTTTCAGGATGCATAGCAAAAGGTTTTTACAATTATTTTGGAGAGAGGGGACAGGAATTACACAGGGAAATGGAAGTGTTTTCTTTCTTTTCTTTAATCAGAGTAGCTTTGTGTGAGGGCACTCTGAGCTTTGACAAGAGAAGTGTTTGGGTTTGCACTGCCAGCTAGAGAAAATCCAGTTTGTGCTACTATATATTACTATATATATATATATCTATGGGAAGAGTATTTTTAAAAATACAATAAAACATTATCTCTGATTAGAAAAGAAAGATGAATTCTCCTGCCAAACCAGGTAACCCTAAAAGCGTGTTAACATGAAATACTAAATAAAATGCTACTCATCTATAATAAATCTTATTATACATTTTGGCAATTTTACTACTAACATAGTGAAGGTTTCAAGCAATGTTTGAAAATAGAAATCTTAAATTGAATCATTGTTGCATGAATATATGCAAAATATTCATTTCTAGCACTGTGAGGGTTGAGTGCTTTTAAATTGGAGAAATCACTCATGACTTCACCTTTTCATGCAAGATAAAGTTGTATGTGGTAACATCATTACAATGTCATGAAAGGAGTGGAAATCATACAACAGTTCTGCCTAAAGCTAATATACAAAAAAAGGGCTTCAATATTTTTCAATATTGTTCAATATTTAAAGGTGCAGTGCAAGGCTTTAAATATATTTAAAAAAAATCATTAGGCTTTAGATGTCAGGGAGGCCTTTACTGAGCTCAGAGACTAATAAAATCATTGATGAGATCTCTTTAATATTTAACAGAATTCATGACTTAGGTAGTCGCCTATTTTCCACTCGTGTCTCTGCAGATGGGGCTAAATATAGATTTTTAACAAAATGTTTATGGGGAAGTGATTATAGATTTTCTTAAATACAGCACTAAAATAAAACTATTTACTCAATGATATTGTCATAATGAGAAAAAGCATTATGACATTTAAATAGGATTTTCTATCAATTCTTTTCACAGAAGATAGTTTCAAAAGTAGTGAACACATTCATACACACTAACAATCAGGGGATTCAATCAGTGAAAACAAATGATCAGATTTTCAAGTGAGTTGTCAAGCCATGCATCATCAGTACAGGGTTAGGAGGCTTGTGAGAAACTTAAAGATTATTACTATTTTATTTTTTAGTAGTGAGGAGTATAGTAATTGTTGTTCAAAGATTTCTTTGCTGTTTTCTTTCTATCCAATGATAAAGAAAATTAGGAGCTGAAGTTCAGACTCAAAATTGTATGCCAAATATAAGTGTATGTGTGTATATCCAGACTGATATAAGAACAGCTCTCATTTAATTACACTATTTCTGTATAGTTAATCCGTGAGGGAAAATCACTCATACAAAGGTAAAGTAAGGCACTCACAGGCTCAACTTTACACCCTGTTTATGTGTGAAATTGATAGCTCCATTTCTGTTATCAAGTCACTAGTCCAGCACATTAAAGTCATGGTCTGCAAAATAAAATTGTCTCCTTTTGAATGTCAACCCCTAAAACCAAATATTCCCATTTATTAAAATAAAAATGTAAATTTATAAATTATCATCCTATTTTTATGTAAAAGCATTATGGAAAGTACCACATACCACTGTCACATGGCAAACAGCCCTCCCCATCATTGGCTGTTGCTAGGCTACCAGGAAATGGAATGGACCATTGCCAATGATGAATTAACTGATGAGCCAGGATGACAGTAATCTTTGTCACAGGATGCAGTAGCTGTCTCAGCCCTGTCATTTTCTGCATTTCATGTTAAACAGATATACCTAGATTGTAAAACAATACAAAGAAGAATATGAAAAGAAAGAAGTAAACTTTGACAATCAGAAGTGGTAGCTTTACATATATAAAAATTTATATATATGGATGTATGGATGTATATATATGAGGCTTATTACCTTCCCAGAAGAATATTATCCAACATTTATTAGCTTTTCTTTTTTAAATTAAAATCTGTGAGCAAATGAAACTTTGTTTTACATCAATAAAACAGATTCAAAGAAGTACATAGTGGGAAGAACTTTGTAATCTGTGTCTACACAAAGCCAGCTGTAGTGCAAAAATGAAAAGATAATCAAATTGTTTTGTCCAGATATGCAGTGTTGTATATTATCCATATGTGGGGAATTGCACAGACAAAATGACTGACCAAGTCTGGGTATTTAGGCTCTGTTGACTTTATAGACATAAATAACTAATGATTGAAATACCTAGTGAATAAAGTCATATATACACAGGACAAAAAGATTCATTCATTTAGAACAAACTGATTAATCAAATTGATCTTTTTCAAGAACTAGGCTAAAACATATTTAAGGGATTAGTAATTTTGTTCTGCTTGTAAATTCAACTTTAGACCAGTAGTAAAACCTTACAAGACAGGGACTTGAAAGTTCTGGACAGAAGACTTCAAGGGAAGACAAAACTAAGGAAAATGTATGCTTAGAGTTGTGAGCTCACACCACGGCAGGAATCCACTGGGATAAAAGGACCAAAAAAAAAATCTGTGGGCCTAACACAGACAGGAGGATGTCCAGGAAGTTAGCACAGTGAGATAGCACCAGCCAGAAATTTACACTACAGCAAGCATGGCTTGACTCTAAAGTAACTAAGCCCTATTTCCATTAGCCACACAAGAAAACCTGCCTCATCACATATTCAAGAGATGAGGGGGAAAAATTCAGGGCCCAGATCCAGCAGTGGCACGTTTGGAAGTTGGCAATATTTAATGATCAAGATTGTAAGGGGAGAAAAAGTATAAAAAGAGAAACAACATCAGGTGGAGGCAATTAAAAGGATTAAAAGTCAAAAGTTTTATCTTTTATAACCATTTGTTTACCTAGTTTTCCCCAAAATGGTCTAGGTGGCAATGCTCAACAATCTGGACTGACACTTAGGTGGGGTATCATATCTACTCTAAAAATTTTGGAAGTGGTATACTAGTTAGGTACACTTCTCCTAGTTGGCTATACTGCAACTCACTCATTACAAAATGGATTAATTCTCTTAGATATACAAGATGCATGGGAGTGAGTGAGTGTTAGTGTGAATATTTGTGTGCAAGTGTATGTGTGTGAATGTGTATGTGTGTGCATGTGTGGCTTCAATGGTTTTAGGATAAAGGATCTGCCAATGAGACAGAAACTCTGGGGTCTTGTTAGTCCCTGCATTAGTGACAAGATGAATGGCAAGGGGTTCTTTGGACCTAATACTTCATAGCACTCAAGGCCTGTTCTACTCTTTTTTAACATGTGGATTTTTGAAATGATAGATCATAACTATAGGCCCAACGTGTACAGATGCGGATTGCATGCACTTAATATTTCAGGAGAAGTGTATGCAACCTAATCCAATCACTCTGAAAAATGTGGAAAATGGAAATGTATAAAGAAAGCTGCTGGCATAAAAGAGAATAAAGAAGAAATATTGATGAAACTCTGTATGGAGTAGGCAAAATATATTCATGTAGCATTTGAATATATATGTATTTGCATGTACATATTCATATGTATGCATATTTATATATATTTCATGCACACACATATATTGGATAATCAATGTATTAAAACAAATCAAATCAAAGCATTTATTTTCTTTCAAGATAAAATAGCTACCTATCTTCTGCTATGTGTTTTTGTCATTTCTAGAATCTAAAGAATTAAGGGAGATTTTTAATGAGACCACTACAAATACTTCAAAAGTGATAAAATCATCAACTCTGGAGCAAAACTTATGTACCCAGGGACATATTTTATTTTTGCTACTATTAGCTCTTTCTCTCAAACAAGTACTTAACCTCTTCTTGCTTCTGTTCCTTCATCTATAAAATGGAAGAGAAATGATAATAATAGTACTTAATATAAACTCACTCTCGTCCAATCAGGTCCAACCCATAGCGACCCCTCCTTGGGTTTCTGAGGCAGTATTACTGTGGAAGTTGATTGCCCAATCTTCCTTCCAAAGAGTGGCTGGTGGGTTTGAACTGCCAGCCTTCAGGTTAGCAGTCAAATGCCTTAGGCACTATGCCACCACAGCTCCTTAAATACTATAGAAGGTTTTTGTTAAATAAATAAATATGTATATCTATAGTGTTATCCAGGAAATGTTATCAAGGGAGGTTTTGAAATATTCTGTCACATGAAAAGTAGACAATGTCATCCTGGTGCTTTGATATACACAAAATATTTATCCACTAACCAAACCAAACCCATAAGTCATCAAGTTGATTCCAACTCATAGCAGCCCCCATAAGGTTTCCAAGGCTATAAAACTTTACAGAAACAGATGCCCTCATCTTTCTCTCCATGGAGTGGCTGGTGGTAGGCTTGAACCAGCAACCTTTGGTTAACAGCCAAATGCTTTAACCATTTTGTCACCAGAGCTCCTTATTGACCCACAGGCTAGAGCAACTATGGGCTGAGACATTACTCACTGGCCAGAGTTCAGTGGCCCTAGCACAGCATGATTGCCCTCCCTGGTCATCAGAGGTTCTCCCTCAGCCTGTCTTCTGGTAATAAATTGCTAGTCACCTAATCTACCCTTTGATTATCATGCTCATCTTTCTCATACCATTTCATGGCTTGCTATTGTGTTGCTGTTATGTGCCGTCGAGTCGGCCCCCCGACTCATAGCGACCCCTCCTTGGGTTTCCAAGGCAGTATCACTACGGAAGTAGGATTGCCCAACCTTCCTTCCGAGGAGTGGCTGGTGGGTTTGAACCGCCAGCCGTCTGGTCAGCAGGCAAGTAAGTATCTTAGCCACTATGCTACCAGAGCTTCATGGCTTAGTTCTCCTAATTATGCATGTATATAAAGATTTTATGGAAAGAAAGATGGTGGGATGGAATACAGTCACGTGCCTCAAAGTGTCTGTTCTGGCAACAGCCAGGCACATGTACATCCATACTCCTATAATGCTATAATTATAACATTAGAGAGAAAGACAGTTTAAAAATTCTAGTTGGAGAATTGGGACATAGAGAACTCAACAGATTCCCATACACCACAAGTGTATCTCATGTCTTTCGTGTACAAAGCGATTGTGCTGTCAGGTGTATAATTTTTGTTGTTGTTATGTGCCATCGAGTGGGACCTGACTCATAGTGACCCCTCCTTGGGTTTCCTAGGCAGTATCACTACAGAAGTAGATTGCCCAACCTTCCTTCCGAGGAGTGGCTGGTGGGTTTGAACCGCCAGCCTTCTGGTTAGCAGTCAGGTGCCTTAGGCACTACACTACCAGAGCTCCTCATGTGTATAATGGTACAGTACATATATGATCTGTAATACATATGTCTTGATAGTCCTAGTAAATGCCTATATTATTGCCTTATCTATGTGCTGTACCATACTTTGTGTCTAAAAAGTTTACTGTATAACAGTGTATGCTTCAAGATGTAGACAGCAGCATCCAATCTTGTGTTTGGTGCAGCTCTTGAGTGTTGTAGTGTTATCTCTTCATTTAATTTTCTTTCAAAAATATTACCATGAAGTACATCATGGCTCCCCAACACAGAAAAACTAGTGTTAGTGATAGCAGCTGTAAGAAGCAAAGGAGAGGTATAGTTTGGAAATAAAAGATTATTAAACAACACAAAAGGGGAAAATCAGTGAATGCTATTCCTGGAGATTTAAGTATGTCACACTCAACAATTGTGATTGACCATCATCAAAAACAAAGAAAAAATTCTCCAAGTTGTTAAAGGATTGGCTCCACTGAAAGCTACAAGGCTAACAAAATAAGAGAAGTACCTATATCAAATGTGGAGAAATTGTGAATGACATAAATTAAGGAGCAAACACAAAGCAAATCTTACTCAACACAAAGTTTATTCAAGATGCTTAAAGAAAAAGCAGGATCAGACTACCATATGGTATTCACACAAGATCCAAATCACATAACATCCTATTTCACAGAATGTATTGTGGCCTCTAAGAAACACATGACTATATTGTATGAGAGATAAAGACAGAGAGAGAGATCCCCGGTCCATTCCCCCCCCCACTTGCAAAAAAAGTGGCCAATCAAGCCAGCTGCCTGCCCATAAACTGGCTGAGACTTGAAACAAGGAGAGAGATAGGAAGACTAATGTGACCAAGAAAGCAAAGGCATGACCTCAGAGCCATACAGTCCTATTAGATGTTCAACAACGTTAACTCACTGAACAATATTTACTAAGCTTCTAAGAAAATGCCTAACATCTGATCCAAATATTTTTAAAATCCCTTCCTTTATGAACTTCACACCATAAGAAGGGGAAGCAAAATAATAAATAGCTTAAATAAGTGAAATATAGTGTGCTAAATGGCAGTAAGGACTAAGGGAAAAAAGCAGGAAGAGAGTTAGGGAGTGTGCATGATTATTCTATATTGTACAGCCTGCAGGGGAAGTGGGCTTATGCCCTAACCACCTATCTAATAATTTTTTGATTACTTGTATTTTTTAAATGATATTGTAGTTTTGTTGAAAGTTTACACAGAAAATTAGATTCCCATCTGACAATTTCTACTCAAGTTGTTCAGTGACATTAGCTACATTTTTCACAATGTGTCTACATTCTCGTTAATTATTTTTGGGTGTTCTGTTTCCAGTATTCCAGTTTCCCCACCTTCTCTGTCTTCTTATCTGTACTTTAGAGTAATTGTTGACTTTTTTATTTCAAATAAATGTTTTTTTAATGGATATTACTCATAGGTAATATCCTTTATTTATTTATTTTTTATTTTTTTTTATGGATATTACTCATAGGTAATATCCTTTATTTTGTGTGCCTGTCTGTTATTTCACTAAAAGATGACTTCAGGAGATAGTTTTGTTTAAAGAACATCTCAGGGCGTCCTTCAGTCTCAAATGGTCCAGTAAGTCTGGACTTTTTTAAGAATTTGAGTTCTGGATTGTTTTCCCTTTCTATCCAAGTCCATCTATTGTGGCCCTGATTAGAATGGTTAGGAGTGGTAGCTGGGCACTATCTAGTTCTTCTGGTCTCGGGGTAGATAAGGCTGTGGCTTGTGTAGGTAATTAGCTCTATAGACTAGTTTCTTCTCTGAGAGTTTGGTTACTTTCTGGTTACTTTATTAGGTTTTACCCAGTTATCAACTAGCTTCAAGTCAATTACGACTCATGTGAACCCACGTGTGTCAGAGTAGAGCTGTGCTCCGTAGAGTTTTCAATGGCTGATTTTTCAGAAGTAGATTGCCAGGCTGTTCTTCTGTGGTGCTTCTGAATGGATTTAAATCTTTATCCTTTTGGCTAGCAGCTGAGCATATTAACTTTTGGTACCACCCAGGGACTCAAATACTCCCATTACAACTTCCCACCATGAACGAATCCCACCCCAGCTTCTCTCCTCCAATAAGACCCAGTACTCTTGCTTGGAGACAGAAAGATGGACCTGGATGTCCTTTTGATACTTGATTTCTCCCTGAGGGGCTGGACTCTGTTTCTCTAACTCTTCAGTAGGAATAATTCCTTGAACACAACATCATGGGTAACATCTCCTCACATCCAGAAAAGCCTTTTCCCCCAGTCTTTAAAAGGCTTATTCTCTGATGTCTTATTTGTTGTCATTGTGGGTCCATTTTGCAGAGAAAGAAGCCATTGTCAATCTAGATGAGCATTTCCAAACAAGGAAGCAGTGTGTCTCTTCTCTTTCCCCTATCCTTCTTTTGAAGAATCATATATGGAAATTATAAACTTCTTACTATTTCTTCCACATTATTCTCCGAGCTTTTACTTCTCTTCCTTGATCTTTGTTTTTATTTCTTATTTTCCTTATCTTCAATATTACTACACATGATTTTAGAAGCATCATCAAGTTTAAGAGGTATGGTCTAAGGAAATAGAATTTAGGTATAACTGGAAAGGACTGATCACAAGGGAAGAAGAACATCTCTTTACAAACTCAGGTTACAACAGATTGGTCAGATTTGCATTCAGAAAGCAACATAATGTGGTGGATAAGAACAGAAATTCTGAACCCACATTGGCTTTAAATGCTAACCTGGTCTTTTCAAGCTCTGTAACCCCAGGAAAGTTCCTTAACCTCTCTGAACTTCAATTTCTTCTTCTATAAAATTGGGATAATACCTACTTCAAATGGTAAATTTTTAAATTAAATGAGATGATTCAAGTAAAGCATTTAGACAAGTTTCTAGTAAATGCTCACTTTAAAATGCTATTGAGTTTGTTGTATCCAGGCTGTGAAAGGGGCAGGGAGTCAGGGCTATTGGTCTCTTTTATCTATGCACAATAATCTTTCAAAGGACATGAAAATGCAATCCATGCTCTTTCACGTGACTCTACTGTTATTTGATTACAGTCAAGCTTGGACTCATTGCATTTTGATCTTTTACCTGGTGGAGCAATTTGAGAGGATGCGTGAAAATGGTGACCTATCATCATCAACTTAAGCTTAAGTCTTTTAGAAAGACTAAACCTAAAACAGTAGGGACAAAATTTAATGCCTTTAAGCAGTTGTTAGAAGAAGGAGAAAATGAAAAGGTGACTTGTGCTGAACTCTCTTTTCTGTAGACTTAGAACACAACACTCCAAACTCCCATATACATGCCTGTGTCCAACTGGAGGTGAAGCAATTTTGGAGAGAAATCGACCCCTCATCAATCCTCAGCCAATAGGGCTGCTATGTTTTCTTTATATTGAGACGTAATCCATACCGCAGACTGTATTCTTCAACCTTCATCAGTAGGTGCCTTAAGTCATCCTCACTTTCAGCAAGCAAAGTTGTATAATCTGCATACCTCAGGTTGTTAATGATTCTTCCTCCAATCCTGATACCACATTTTTCTTCATACAGTCCAGCTTCTCAGATTATTTGCTCAGCATATAGATTGAATAAGTGTGGAGAAAGAATACAACCCTGATGCACTCCCTTCTTGATTTCAGTGCCAGCAACTTGTGAGAAAGGCACTTTTCAGAAAAGAAAATATGCAAATAGGATGTTAGAAATAGAATCATATGTCTTACCCAATAGGCCATACTGATAATTCTGGGATGAGCAGAACAATTTTGCTTGGAACCTTAAAGACAAAGGAAGAAACTTGATGCTTCAGCCAGTTCAAATACAGACACTTTCATCACATGAAAGTGAATCAGCTGCCTTAGTACAATTGAAGTCTGAAGAGATAGCAGTTGAACTGAGTGAAATGATTGCATATGACCAGCCAAACCATACTGGTGCCAGAAAGAGAAGGAATGAGCTCCCAGTTACCAAGAGAAGTTGCCTTCCAATTGAACCTTCTCCAAGAAGTAATTATAATTTAATCTTTCTTTAGCAAATTATGGAACTCTTCTCTGTATTATTAGGAACACTGATTGTGATTTATAAACAGCCTGACAGTTAGGAATATCTGAA
>NW_006921633.1:10416577-10438238 GCF_000298275.1 Orycteropus afer afer
CAAGTGCCTTAGGCACTATGCTACCAGAGCTCCCCAACTAACTCTAAGATTGTCTAATTCTATTTCCTTGGTGCTCTGTAGAAGTACCTCTGTTTATAAATGTCCAGGACAGTTTTCTGTGTAAGAGTTTAGTTTTTCTCTCTTAACTATGCTGTTGTTAGCTGATCTCCATTCAATCCCTGCTTATGGTGACACTATGTGTACAGTGTTCAGCTGTTCCATAGTGTTTTCAAGGCTGTGACCTTGTGGAAGTATATCTCTAAACCTTCTTCCAAAGTGTCTCTGGCTGGGTTTGAACCACCAAATTTCAGCTAGTAGGAACATACTTAACCATTTGTTTCAACCAGGGATTCATCTCTTAACTATACCCATTGCTGTCTAGTCGATTCTGACCCATAGCAGCCCTATTGGACAGGGTAAAGCTGCCCCATAAGGCTTCTAGGACTGTAAGTCTTTCTGAAAGCAGATTGCCACATCTTTCTCCTGTGGAGTAGATGGTAGGTTCAGTAGGTTTAAACCAATAACCTCTCAGCAGTTGAGTACCAACCCACTGCTCCACCAGGGCTTCTCTCTTCATTGTAGTGACTTAAAAGTCATCATTGCACATAGTCAAGTCCATGTTTTCCTCACATAACATTTTTAGTATGATTGATTCTAGAGCTATAAACCAATCCCTCTCTATCTCCAGTTCATTTGTGGGGTGACCTGCCCCATATCCTTAAAGAAGCACCCCAGCATGACTGGCCTTTCCTCCTACTTACTCTCTATCTTATGACTGTTTGAGCAGGAGTGGACACCTGACCCAGGCCTCAGCAATTAGATTCTTTTTCCTTGGAATTTGAAATTAGAAAACTGGAATCTGCATTATTTTGTTATAGAGAATATGAGCTATAATTTCATGTAGATTTGAAGACTAAGACTACCATTTTAAGGCAACCATCATGGGCCATGTGTAAGCAGAAAAAGTAAACAAGGCAACTAGTCTTCAGAGATGAAAATACAGCATACAAACAAAGAGATGATAAGGTAAGAGAGATAAATGAGTAAATTCTCATATCCTCCTTTTTGTGAGGTGAAAATATGTTAATGAATATGGGCTTCATGAGATGTCCACAAAGCCTTTCAAAATAACACTTCTCCCTCTCTCTCTCTCTCTTTTTTAATTTTTAGTTTATTGTAATTGGTTCTCTTCATTGTACCAAATAATTGTTAAAACAAGTGGTAATTAGTATGTAGACACACCATGGCACAGACTCTTCATTATATCTTGTGGTTTAAAAGGTTACTCACTATCATGTAGGAATTTCATTTAGTTAATATCGGTAAGTGTAGACAATACAGAAGTTCAGACAATAAAGAATCTGTGATATTTAGAAAATTAAATGGCCATCTATGAGCTAGACATTGAATAGCTCAGAAGAAAGGAGCTAGTCCCCTCCCAGTATTGTTTCATGAGAAGTTAGCAAGTATGTCAGTACATTAAGGTACTGCAGTGATAAACACTTTGTAAACCCAGAGAGGGAGATAAAAATCACCAACGATGATGAATGGTAATTGTTATCTTCATTTGTAGTACAATTCACTTTAGAGAACAAAGTTAAGTATCTCCTTGTCCCTGGAGATAACCCTTTGGATTGGTGTTTAAAGAACATTGCAAAGACCTTTATTTAGAAGAAAGATGGAGGTAGTAACATTCTTCCCTATCATAAAGGATCTTCTTCTGATTTAGTAATCATTCCATTGAAAAATAGATGGGTATTCTAACATATGTGGGTATAATTAATGGATAAAATGTATGAATATCCATAAGTGAATATGGTATGGATTTAATTATCAACATTCATGAAAAAGTGTTTAGATCCATGGGCTTTGGATCTGCCCACTGAGACTTTGTTAATCACATGACTTAGTCTGAAACTTAGCTTTGCAAACAATAAAACAGATAATAACACCAACTTCACTTGGTTGGTTGGTGTGAGATTAAAATGGCCTAATGTTTATAAAGCATAGTACACAGTATATGTTGTTGTTGTTATGTGCCGTCGAGTTGGACCCGACTCATAGCGACCCCTCCTTGGGTTTCCAAGGCAGTATCACTACGGAAGTAGATTGCCCCATCTTCCTTCCGAGGAGTGGCTGGTGGGTTTGAACCGCCAGCCTTCTGGTTAGCAACACAGTATATAGTGAGCATTAAAAATGTGCTATGTGATCTTACTACATACCAGGGACTTGTACACATTAATTACTAATAAAATCCTGAATGTAATCACTCTGCATTAAATTAAACCATCTTAAAAAAAATTCCTTCCTATGCCCTCAAATGTTTCACTGTGATGTATTTATTGACATCTATATTGCATCCACATAAAACTAGAATATGTTAAACACATCATAGAACATGAGAAAAGAGACTGAGTCTAGCAGTTAGTGAATGGCTTCCATGTTATTCTCATTAAGTGGTTGAAAGGAAAGATTGCCCACAGAAAAGTCCATATGATTTTGAATATCACAGAAATGATAATTAACTTCCTTACGTTAATAAATGATGTCCAAAGTGCACTTAATGAACTCTTTTCATCTCTTTTCTGCTTTAGATCATGTCAAAATAGTCGTCTCCTGCCCTCTGAGGCCCCTTTGCCTTAATCAAAGCCCACCTTCTCTCACCTTACTAGAGGCTACAGACATCATTCAACATTGCTCCCCTCTTTCACATCTTCCCCACTCTCAACCAATAGCTATTTCTACTTTTCCTCTCACAAAAACTACACCCAGCCATGAATATAGTTCCCTCTACTTGAAAAACATGCCCTACTGTTTAAAATAAACACTATGGAATGATACTTAAAACCAGAAAAAAAAAAAAAAACATTGCCATTGAATTCATTCCAACTTACAGAGACCCTATAGGACAGAGTAGAACTGCCCCATGGAGTTTTCAAAGCTGTAAACCTTTGCAGAAGCAGACTGCCTCATATTGCTCCTACAGAGCAGCTGGTGGGTTTGAATCACTGACTTTTTGGTTAGCAGCTGAATACTTTAACTACTGCACCACCAAAACTCCTGGAGAGTAATACTCATCCTATACAAATGTGAGCATACCTTAGGATTTTCCCACTAGCTCTCCCTTGCTGTTTAGACAGCTCATCCCTCCTGGGCCACCCTCCCTCCCACCCTAACCTCTCCAAAGACTCTGTGCATGAGATCCTTCCCTGCGGATTTTCCTTCATCAAAAAGGCAACGTGGCGCTTGCAGGAGGAAACTTATACAGCAGACTAGAATGCTAGTGAGAGTACATGCACATCTAGCCGTGGTTTAAAGGATAACAGCTTTGCATCGGGCATAGGTCAGGGGAACTTTGGTGTGGAGAACAGGTGGGTTACCTGACAACCAGCAGGCAGTCTTGCTTTTGACTACCGCCATTTTAAATCAGGATGTTTGGCAAATCATTAGTGTCTGCTAGTTATTAAACAGAGGAAAGTTCAAAAGCACATGCATGTTTTTCTCCCAGCTTCCCAGGTGGTAGCTGTTTCAAGCAGCAACCTTTTCACTTTGTGCAGCAAGACTTGTAAACTTCCCGTGGCTAAAACCGTGTTTTCTAACAGGGTGCCGGCAACTGAGCCACAGCCTCATCAGAGTGGCAAAACCCATCTGTGAATCTCTGTCTGAGGAGTTGCCGTTCTCTCTCTTTGCAAGTTTATTGTTGGAATTACTGAAATGTACACAAATGACTGCATTTGAAGGTGAAATTTGGTGGAAAAATAAAGATATAATAGGATTCTTTCTTAAATAATTTCCTGGTGTGATGTCTGTCTGAAAAAATGAAGTGAAATTATATGATGTCAAAAAATCATGTTTCAAAATGATTGACAACATGTGAATGTTTTGCATTGTGAAATGAGGTGGAAAATTTTAATTGCATGATGGGAGGACATAATATTTATTAGAACCTTGAAACTATAGAGGATTGCAATGAAGAGGACACAATTTTAAATTTTGCGTCAATACGTCAAGTCTACCTCTTAAATGAACACGCAGAAGTAAAATTCTTTATCAAAGCCTTTTCTTATAGTGTATCATTAAGTTTTCAGATTCTAATAACTAAACAAGATCAGCATGTGGAGCTCATCGCATCCTGACAAAGCGACTCCCTAGACCGTAGTCAATTTTGAACAGTGTTAACACACACCACATGCCTGGGTCAGAGAGAGAGAAAGTTGAGACTTGTGCAGGGCTCACAGGAGAGGTGGTTGTTTAGCTGGAGACCTGGGATTTGTAAAGAATGCAGAGAATGAAGGAACAGGCTGAGAATGAAATGTAGACGTGAGAAGACACAAAACAGAAAACTTAAGAAACTGGCAGAATAAAAATCTAGAACCAAATTACCTTTAAGGGAACTTTGAAAGCAAATAACTCAGTTGTGGATGGCAAACAGCAGCTCTTATTTGCTGGCTTTTTTAGCTAGTTTTCAGAAGAATGGAACAGGCATATACAGTGAAATCTGGGAGAGCCGAAACTCCATGGGACTGTCTTGTTTTTCTGGGTCTTGCATGTTTTCTGCCTTTCACAGGTTGCAGTGTTACCACTTTTCTATCACTCAGAAAAATGGAAAATATTTGAGTTTTCCTTCTCTGACAGGTTTCCGCCTTAAACACGTTCCTGCTTTTGCAAATTTCACCGTATATTAAACAAATGGCAAGAGAGCTTCTAACAGAGGGCCCCCTAACCCTCGATACCTTTGCTAATAAAGGAAAAAGGGCTCTTCTGCCTCACTGGAGAAACAGGATGCTAAAGCCAAGGGGAACCAGGCTTCCCAAGACCTTACTTTCCCATCTGACTCTCATAGAAGTCAATAGCTTTATTGATCCGATTAGAGACAATAGGCTCACTGCTTCTCACCCCATCCCACCTCAAACACCACCACTCAAGAAAATGTTACCTCTCAGACTATAAATTGTTGCAGTAATTCAAACTTAACAGACAAGTACTTTTCTTTTGGGAGAAGAGTCATTGCTGGGTATTTCTGACTCTGTCAGCATGACAATCATTATTAAAGTGATTTGAAAAAAGAAAGAAAGAAAGAAAAAGATACATAAAGAAAAGTTGTTCTGCCACCAAGCAAAATGATAAGGAAGCATCTTTCTCTCTCTCTTTTCTTTTCCTCTCTCCAGTTGATACTGATGATTCACATGAACATGGCAAGGACATAAATCACCGAGTTGGAAATCCTAGAGGGTCAGTGAATGGGTCTATAACTAGTGGAGCAGAAGAGGTCAGAAATTAAAATGGTTAGCAATGAGCAATAAGAAATCTGAGCAAGGCTTAAAGAGGACTTGGTAGTAGATACTTTATAGCCTCTTTCTTGCAAATTGAGAGATGTGCTGGAAATAAAAGAACAAAGATTTGGCCAAGAAAATAGAAACTCACAACTTGTGATCAATTTCTCTCTCAAAGACCTACATTGTCTGTTTTCTGCTTATCTGCTTGAAAACAAAACACCTAATAAATAACATGCATATAAATATCCCCTCCTCTTAAAAAAAAAAAAAATGTCTTAGCTTCCTGGATATGATTAGTGAATCAAATAATTCTACCAGATAAATATAATAACATTTCTTTTTCATATAGCATAAGCACTCATTTGTTAAACAAAACAATTTTCTTTTCCAGTAGTAATTGTTGTAGAAATTTAACATATCATCTCATGTCTATAATGCAAGGCCCAAGATGTTTAAAATGCATCTCTTCTCTCACAGAGAACAGAGTTTAAAGAGTATGAATTCAAAACTTCAGAGGTTTCTAAATTGCAAGCCACCAAAGACTTATCTTCCACCTGCTCATGTTGTGTGCTGCATTCTGATCAGAGAGGGAATTTGTGTCTCTGAACCAGCAGATATAAAGTATACAAGAACATCACAAAGTAATTACGAGTTTATGACATCATCTTAATATTACAAGGGAGAGAATGAAAGACCCGAGAGAAACGTGCGATTTCCCTTTTGGGAAAACATTAATGGATGCTTACAATCTGTTTTCTTTTGTTTGGATGTTACAACCAATAATACACTTTTATGTCTATAAATAAAGACTAAAGTTGAATAAATCCAACAAACCCTTGAGCCTGCAGCTTGGAATCTTGATTCACATTCCAGGCCAAGATTTATGAGTCACTCGCAGAGAATAAGTTGAAGCTGCAAGATTTGGGGGAAAATTATTCCACATGGCGATTATTTGGGGGCATGATTATGCATGCACACCTGATCACAGTGTCACCTGTTCCGGCTCGTCCAACATGATAAAACATGGCAATTTTCTCTATTTCCCTTCGCTTGCACAACAGAAACTGATGCACACAACCTCACACCATTCATTTTCAAATGTACCTCTTTGTCAGAGGCATCCCTTCCTTTCCACTTCAGCTCTGACTTCTGGAGGTGTTGTGCAATGATTTATATAAATGCCTTGATGACTGCAAGGAGAGATGAGGAACACCAACACTAATGACCGACAGCAGAAAACTGTAGCTTTATGAAAAGATATTTCCTGTATACATGTGATGGGATTTTTCTTGGACAACACTTACTGCCTCTGCCTGCTGCGTCCATGTGCTCACTTTGCAAGCTTTAAATTACAGGTGGGGCCACTAGGAAAGTCCTGCTGGGTTTTCTAGTCCAATTCTCCTGAATGAGAATGTCTTCAGAAGAGGGTGGATGGGGGTAGGAGCAGTTTTTTCTCCTTCCAGAAGAGTTCCTTGAGTTCCTTCTACCCCCTCTTACATACTTGCAACACTTGTGATGGGACCTCAGCCACCTCCCCAGGCAGCTCACTTCACTGCCTAATTGCCCTTACTGGGAAGAAATTTTTCCTAATGTCTCCTAACCGACATTTCCCCCTTTCCTTAGTTTCAAACCGTTACTTCTTATTAGACCACTCTCAGCCACTTCAAGTAATCCCCTTCTTTCCTTAAAATTATTATTGCTCAAATATTTGTAGACAGTTAGCATAGCCTTCCATCTCTCCAGTTCCTTTTCCTGAAAGCTTTAAATGTTATGTTCCTTTAACCTTTCTTTATAGGTCATCTCTTCTAATCCTTTTATCTTTTTTGTCACCCTTCTCTGAGTTCTCTCTAATTTACAGTATTGATGTTCTCTTTATAATGAGGTGCTCCAAACAGTACGCTGTGCTCCATAACTGGCGGCCAGGAGAGGTATGATTATAGAAGCTCCATTTTCTTATAAGCAACACTCGTATACACTGTGTGCCTCAGTAGACCATTTGTCTTTTTCACAGCTGCACTACATTATCTAAATACACTATCAGTCCCAATTCCTTCTCCCATTTGTCTCTTAAAGACATAGTCACCCAATCCAGTGTCTTGCTTTTTGCCCTGCTCTCCCTTCTTCTCAGCTCTCAAACCAGGATTGCTCACCACTTGAACCCAACACTTCTTGGTCCTTCAGAGGAAAGCTCTCATTCCTGTGGTCGTCAAGGCTCTAGTCTATAATAAACTAGACACAGGTGATCATTAGCTGTGACCCTTTTATTTACAATGCCATCAGATTGAGTTTATTTTTACGGCATTGTTAGAGATTAAGAGCAAAGCTTCTGTTTCATCACATTGGCTTTACTGTGGGTTAGGACCTATGGTGCCCCACTTCATTTCCTGAGACCCAAGCAATGAGCATAGAATCATTTCTAGTAAGTTCTGACTCTGATTAAAAAACAATCTTTATGAAATAGAAGCTAATAAAATTGCTTTCCTAATTACCCTGAGCTAGTTCATTTCCCAGCAAATATAATAAAATAGAGTTACTTGGCTCCGATTCACAAAATCTGAACCCAAGCTCATTATTAAGGCATTTAGCAGGGAAAAAAGCATGTGTGCATAAGATGCTGTCCCATCAAGCAGAATGCAAGAAAGCTTTTGAAGTTTAGACCTTTGAAGTTCGAAGTTATTGCTGCATTTTTTTTTTTTTTAAATGCAGGTATTTCTGCTAGAAAAAAAATATATATACATTGGGGTCATTTATATTAATGGAGCCGAGTGCCTATAGTCACATAATCTTTGGAGGAGGTTTTTTTTGTTGAAAAGAGCAAGTCTTTATTTAAGAGAAATACTTAGATCCTGTGCATAGTACTTGTTAATCTGCAGGCCTATTATACAAGGCAGTAAGACTTTTACCAAAAGGATAGAATAACTCATGTCCCTAGGCTATTTCTGCCATGACTATGCCACTCACAAATGTCTTTCATCCATTTAAAGCATGAAATTCCAATGACTATAAATGTATGAAAATATTTGTGAATTGTTTTACTTTCCTCTAAATCGCCTATCATTCATTAACATGGACATGATTTGTTAATATTTCTAATACATGTATGTAAACGCCTGCAATGGAAGTTTAAGATACTCCATTCCCAGAAATGCATACAATTACCAAAATTAGGAGAGACTTTTTAATAAGAACACATCTATTAACAAAAGTGGTGATATTTACACAACAGAATCAGGTAGACCAAAGAATGAAATCTCTCCTCTCCTGGCCAAGACGACACATCTGTTTACACGATATCACCAATACAGTTCCAGTGCAGGATAACTGCCCCACTAAAGTACACACAGCCAGGACTGACTCACTAATGAGGGCCAACCCCCTATGGCCAGTTATTGGACACTAAAGTCTTCCTTCTCTGCTTTGGGTATTTGCCTGAAACCAATCTCTTAGCATTCAGTCTCTGCTAATCTGAAATGGGGGGAAAATGGTCTGTCTTCTACCAGGGAGTACAGTTCTTCTTGGGAAAATTTGTGAAATTCCACCCCCTGGGCAAAAACCATGGCTTTTTGTCAATATGCCCCGGGTGGAAATCTGACATTCCCATAATGATATGACAGGTTTCCATCTGGGAACACTGCCTTCTGTTTTCACAATGAATTTGAAGCAAGAATGAAAAATCTTTCACTTTGTCTATAAAACTATTTAAAAGGGGGAAAAAAAAGGGCCTGCACTTTTCCTGCCTTAAAATACTGGAGTGGATATTAAATGAGAAAAATCTGTAACTATTTTGAGTTCAATCAAATCATCAGCAATACTAAGAAAGAATGAGAAGAGGGAAAGTATGTGGAGAAGAAATCCCTTTGCACAAATTTGTTACTGTTTTTTGATAGTTACCAGCAGATGAAAGGAATCATGTATATCTAGAAATACGTGAATGTGCATCAATCGGTATACAGCTGGAATTCAAGAAAAGATTGACAGAGGGCATCAGAACGTCTATTTGTGAAACTGGTTCTAATTGATTTGGATGGGAGTAATGTCATATGGATGAAAATTTGCTAAAAGATGACAAACAAAGGAGACCAATGAATGAAAATCAAGGGGGATGGCTTCAGGGTTAATGTGAGTTTTGATCTCATTTCTCCTTTTCAGACATGCAACAGGAGAGAAGCAACCTACACAAAATGGAATATACAAATATACTAAAATAAATGAATGGTGTTACAATTGCCAAAGTGAACTCAAATATAGAATTTCCTTAGAGACAGGGAAGAAGAGAGGTCTTCAGAATATAAACATATACAGGCCTAGAAAAGCTGGAGCAGAGGCATTTTAGGGAGAGATTATGAAATTCACAAAATGAATGAGCTCTTTCCTGGTCTTTGAAGACTGATCCATGAGTAGCAGTTTGAATCGCTTTGTTGTTGTGTTTTGTTTGCCAGGAATGGGGGTGGGGTGCACTCTCCCTGGCCCTCCTCCTTCTGAAGTTGTGAAGTCACTGAGTAAAAATCAGGGACTTGAGAGTGGATTTTTTTTTTTTTTCCTGTGTGAAATTAATTATTCTCAACTATTGAGAAACAGACTATTTTTCTTAAGGCCTCAAGAAAAATGATCTTGCATTTTCTTCTCACCCACCTGAGAAAGCCACGAGGTGCTATTTAATTTCTGTTTTTGTCTTTTTGTCAACATCAGTGTGGTTGGATTTTTAGTAAATTCTGGACAGTCAGATCATTCTGGGAGATTGAAGGCAACCGACCAATTTGAAGCTCAACACAAAAGAGGGGTGAGTTTCGGAAAAAAATCAAAGGTGAAAGGAGTAGAAGAACTGATTTCTTTGGGAAAGGCAAGTGTGTACTGATGATTAACACCAGGTCTACATGCTGAGAGAGAAACGACACAGACACAGCGAATGCGCGGCCTCCGGTTTGCCGGCACATCCTAATGAGCATGATGGTCAAATGCCCTGGGTTTGCCATATGTTGTGGCCATATGCATATCTGGTGAACCAGATGCCCTGCTTTTTTTTCCCCATATTGTGCCATTTTTCTCACAGCATAAAGACATAGCTTAAGTGAGAAGTGAGAGGGGGCCAAGGGGTAGGCAATGTTAGCTTGTTATTCGGAAGGTTGCAAGGACAGAAAACATCAGTAAGTTGATCCATGCCCTAACTCAGCTTTCAAGGATTTAATGAGCACCTAGTAGGCTCAAGGAGAGCATAATTAAAGTCAGAGATGATAAATCCTTCTTGAATTATAAGGAGAGGTTGGGAATATTCCATATAGGTACCATGATTTCTCTCAACAAACCCCCTAGTTATTCTGCAAGAGGATCTGATGCAGTTTGGTCTTGTGTTCCAAAACTGTATAAAGATTAACATGGCCCCGTTTATGTATGGCAATTGTTCAAACTCGTCCTCTATCTGGAAGACTCTCCATCTCCATTTTTACCCATTCTTCATTGCCCAGTCATCCATTCATTTATGAAATATTTTTTTGCTGCCTTCTAAGTTTTCCTGGCACCATTTATGACCCTACAAAAACCATGGTGAGCAACAATAGCATGGTCTCTACCTTCTGACACTTACAATCTGGTGGTACAGATACTAATCAAATGTTCAAATAATGTGTAACTGCAACTGAGAGATACACCATTGAGGTAAAGTACTGAGAGCTATGGAGTGTAAAACAGGAAGATCAAGCATAGCCTGGCAGAACAAGAGTCATCTTGATGGTTCCTCCTGTAAGGACACTTTTCTGATCCTCCAAGCCAAGAATGCACATACACCCCCTCTGTATACAACCTTATAACACATTGTTTAATCCTTAACAAATGCCCATGCATTTATTTACAAATTTTTCTCATGTTCTTAATCAATAGTGAGTTCCTCAACATACACATTACATCCACCTACTTTTGCATTTTTAACCGTGTTTGCTTGCTACTCCATAAATTTTAGTTGAAGTACAAGTACCTTAATATCTCAATTACACACCAACAGATAATAGAAATATAAATAATACAAAACATCAAATAATCCAAAAATCGATGGCTAAATTTTGCCATGTCTCAGGTGCATATCACTGACACTTATCACAAATTCCTATTTGTTCATGTCTCTACTCCACAAGCTTGTGAACAGTTGGAGGGAGCAGTTTGGGTCTTCTTGAATGAAGTCTGATTTGGCTGAGTTCAGGAGAAAAAAATATGCATTAGCCTAGCATAATCTCTGGCACTTAATACATTCTTAACACATAGCTATAAAACAAATAAATAAACATATCAATAAAATGATTTCCACCCCCAAGTTGGTGACTCTCTTTGAATGCTTGCACTATGCCTTCTTTCATAGATCCCAGTACAAATGGTGCACTCAGAATAGTGTATTGCTGAAGCCCAGGTTTGACCTCTAAGCAAATAAATACAAATTGGGCACCCATTATGTGCCTAAAAATAATCAAACCAGTTGTTCGTTGAGTACATTCTGATATTGAGGACTCTGTGTACGTCAAAGTAGGACTGTGAAAACCCATAGGGTTTTCAGTGGTTGGTTTTTCAGAAGTAGATCACCAGCCTTTTTTTCTGAATGCGTCTGGGTGAAGTTGAACCTCCAATGTTTTACTTAGCCGCCTAACTGCACCTCCTGGGGACTGCCCCAACACTCAACAAACTTGTAGCAGAAATTCTTTTGACTCCCAGGCCACTGCAACCTTGGCTTGTGTGCTTCAAATTAATGTGAATTTAAAACAATATTTTGAACCTATTTGACTCTCTTTGAAGTGGGTCAAGTCACCCTGGAACACCAACATATTAATGCTGGGAATTATTTTTTTGTTGTTCTTATGGGCCGTTTTGTTGGTTCCAACTCAGAACAATCCTATGTACAACAGAACATAACACTGGAATTACTTTCTTCAGTGAATTTCTGTTGTGAACCATAGTTAGCATACCTAAAAATTAGCTCTATTAAATGTCTCATCTATGTGTTGGTTATAAATCAAATTGTGTTCCCCAAAAAGATATATTGCCGGTGTGGTTAAAATTGTTTGGGGAAATAGGGATTCTCTTTGAGATGCTATCAGTTAATGGTTAATGCCATACCAGAGAAGGGGGGGGTGTGTTACCATCTAGTTGATTCTCACTCATTGTGACCCAATGTATTTCAGAGTAGAACTGTGCTCCACATGGTTTCTAATGGCTGATTTTTCAGGATTTGATCACTAGATTTTTTCCATGGCACTTCTGTGTACAAACCACAAACATTTCAGTTAGCAGCTGAGCTCATTAACTTTACTGGAGGAGAATGGGTCCTAATCCTATAGGACCCAACCTTCCTTCTGAGGAGTGGCTGGTGGGTTTGAATCACCAGCTTCTGGTTAGCAGTCAAATGCCTTAGGCACTACACCACCAGAGCTCATAATCCTACATGACTAGTGTCTGAAAAATAAGGAAGACAGACCTAGCAAGAGAGTTATACACAGGGGGAAGAGAGCATGTGAGTATTCATCTACAATCCAAAGAATATAAAAAAAAAACACCCAGGGCTACAGAAGCTGAAAAAACTAAAGAAGGACTTTCTTCTGGATTCAACAGAGAAAGTATAATTCTGCTGACACCCTGAATTCAATTCTAGCCTCCAGAACTGTGAGAAAATAAATTTCTGTTCGTAAAACCATCTACATTGTGGTCACTTGTTATGCCAGCATTAGGAAACTAAGATACCCCAAGACCAACAGACCTTTAGATATACACTTCCTAAGAAAGGAAAGAGTAGAAGAACTGGCCAAAGAAAAATAGCAGAGGCTTAACTGCATTTCAGCCTAGATATTTTTATATGTATCTTTGTCAATGCCCATTATAGACTCAGCAGAGAGGCGGGAGAGCACACAGGTAGTGCAGTGAATGACCACTTAAACTCCCCTCTGAAGCCCTGGGATCATGGGCAGTGGCCTCTGAGTAGGATTTTCTATCCACAGATGTAAGCCAAACGAAATCAGACTTCAAAACCAATAGCACAAGTTTATTTACAGGAAAGCATGAGTTGTGTGATACACATTTTTTTTCTTTAAAATAATATGAAGGAAATTAAAATTAGGATAAGTAAAATTAGGCTGTCATTCCACCTTAAGTTCCCAACACGGTATTTCCCTTCTTTAAGGTGGTTGAGTTCTGGTGCGATCCCAGTCCAGTCCCATTAAGCCAACAAGAGCTCCACACCTCAGTGTCTTCTATTCTAACATTCCACCCTACAAGGAAAGGTTTTCATCGTGAACAGGATTCTACAGATCAAGAGTTAGTCCCTTCCTTGGCAGATTCTAAAATGAGTCTTCAGTATATTTTCATCAGGTGCTTGCCAAAGAAGAGATTTAATTTTCCATATATGGTTCATTTCTCAATTCCCAGTTTACAAAACTCAGTATTTGCTTACTTTGGATATCCATCAGGGGTTGGGTGAGGGGAATGTCACAGGAAATAGTACGCTATAAATGAAAAAAAAGTATTTAAATCACGTTCCCTTTTTGTGTGTGTGTGTCTTTAGGTGATGTGCAATTGAGTTGTTTCCATTTAGTTTCTTAACTAGACATCGTACAGATCTGGGAGTACATATTCAAAACATCTGGGGAGAAAAACCTAACTAGTCAATAATATAAAACTAGGACTGCAACCAGGAGGAAATCTTGTGCACTTATAATCCTCCTATTCTACTTTGCTGTATTTTTCAAGGTGGGAGTGTGGATGCAGGCCCAGAGTCTGCCAACAACATGGATTAGAGAACTGAGGCAGCTGGCATAATAAGCCAGATCAAAAACTTTTATGACCTGAATTTTGCAGACTGTATGTCTAATAAGCACTCTTACCTGCTTACTCTCCATCCCTCGTCAGTTTGGGGTTTTCTAAAGTCACTTTTCTTCAGTCAGAGATTTTAGGTTGGGTATAGGTTGTTAACAGAATAGCCATTGCATTCACAGTAGAAGAAGGGGAAAAAGATGCCTTTCCCCTCCAGTCATAAAGTCAAGAATCTAACAGCCCAAGTGCTGCCCAGGGATGTTTCTAATATGCATATACACAAATGGTTAGTGTTAATCTCTTGGCCTGTTGGCAGGCAGGCCTGGTATCTAGCATTACACAAAATGCAAAATATGAATGTATGCCATCAGTTGGAGAAAGGAGCCCATTAGTTAGAGCCCATCAGTCAGAGTCCAGGCCAGAAACAGGCTTTAAAGAAGGGGCCACTGTCAGATTAATGAGCAGGGTCAAAGAAAGCAACAATGAACTAGCAGAGAGGAACGAAGAGGCCAGGAGTAGCAGGAGCCCATTTCCTGCCCTAGGACTGATGGAATAAGTCTAAGTAAAACTTTTACCTTGCTTTGAGGCAGAAGCTGTAGTAAAGGATGAGTGCAGCTGTCTTCTGAGATGTGCACCCCAGGAAAGAAGGGAGGGTGAATACACACCTTCTCTCTCTTCCCTGTCCCTCCAGTGGCTTTCACTGGCCATGTCCAGCCAGGAGTCTGGATCAGATTCCTAGGACACAGAGGGAAGCAGTGTCATGGACTGAATTATGATCCCCCTAAAATATGTGTCTACATGGCTAGACCATGATTCTCAGTGGTTTGGTAGTTATGTAATGATGTAATCATCCTCCATGATGTGATCTGTTGTGATCAGCCAATAAGTTGTAAGGGGTTTAGGGTGGTATGCAACACCCTTACTCAGGTCCTATCCCTGATGTGATGTTTCCCTGAGGCATGGACTGAATCACCTTTCATCTTACAAGAGATGAAAGGAGAGAGAAGTAAGCAGAGGAGAGACCTCAGTACCAACAAAAAAGAACCATGAGAAAAGCATGTCCTTTAGATCTGGGTTCTCTATGGTGAGAACCTTTCACACCTAGGGGAAGATTGATGTTAAGACACATGGAGATATCCAAAGAATGCTGAGCCCGCATATGCTGAAAGGAGACAAGGATCTTCCTTCAGCACTAATAGAGAGAACTGGTACCCTGATTTCAGACTTCTAGCATCCTAAACTGTGAGGAAAAAAAAAAAAAAAATGTTTTTTCAAGCCATCCACTTATGGTATTTCTATTATAGCAGCACTAGAAAACTAAGGGAACTCTGGTGGTATACTGCCTAAGGCACTTGACTGCTAACCAGAAGGCTGGCAGTTCAAACCCACCAGCCACTCCTTGAAAAGAAGATTGGGCAATCTACTTCCATAGTGATACTGCCTCAGCAACCCAAGGAGGGGTTGCTATGAGTCTGATCTGACTTGATGACAGTGAGTTTGGTTTTATTTTCCTTTTTTTTTTTTTTTTGTTAGATAACTAAGACAGGTAGAAAGGATATAGAATGGATATGGAGGTGGGAAACAACTGAAGAATAATTAGCAAAATAAGTAACATCCTTTATATCACAATGCATTAATCTATGGCCACTTCTTCAATTTCCTGGAGGCACATATGACATATTCATCATACACCTCCATATATTCAGCCAGCACCCTGCACTTTCCTCAGTCCAGTCTCCCACTGTCCCAATACCCTCCTCACTCCCCTCACCTTTCCCTCTTTCCTTTCAAACACTAGAATTTGTTAGGCCTCCCAACTTTGTCCTTGTTGAGTCTCAATTCTTCTCTCTATTCGCGTAAACCCAATCAGATGATATCACTTATTTTTAGCAGTTGATGATTATTCTTTAAATCTGAATTTTTTCATACAATAAATGAGTAGTTATTGAGCCTTATAATGTGGTGAGAACTACACTTCATACTAAGGATACTGTGGTGTGTAAAAGAGACAGGGTACCTGTCCCCTAAAACTTTCAGTAAAGAACAAGGAATAAAATCATGACAAAAATATACATGCACTTGCAAATTGTATTAAGTACTAATAATTTGAATGGAAAATGCAAAGTTCCTTGAGAAGATGGCAGGCTGCCCTAGTCTAAGAGTTATGGATGACTTTCCTGAAGAGTGATGCCCAAGATGAGATTTTAATGCTAAGTCCATGAGTAAGAATTAACTAAACAAACAAACAAACAAAGTTTGAGAAGAGGATGGAGAGGGGAGATTCTGGTAAGAACAAGCATATGCAGTCTCTGAGGCAAGCAAAGCATGTTGTTCTTTGATGAACTGAGGGAAGTCCCATTGCATGGAACGTGAAGAGCCAAGCAGCCAGCTCAGTGAAGCCAGAGCCTAGATTCTAGGCTAGCATAAACCCAACAGATCAACAGCCATATTAGACCAAATTTCTAGAAAAGTTGTTCTGCTTAGAATAAACAGGAGGTTGCTACTTTTTTAAAAAAAAGAATGTTTCACCACGGAAACCTTAAAAAGTTGCACTTTTATTGTTTTTGTTGTGTGCTATCGAGTCAATTCTGACTTATAACATCCACACGTAGCAGAATAGATCTGCCTCATAGGGTTTTCTAGGCTGTTATCTTTATGGGGACAGATGGCCATGTACTTTCTCCAATGGAGTGGCTGGGGGTTCAAGCCACCAATCTTTTGATTAGCAGACCAGCACTTAACCATTGTACCACCAGGGCCCCTTAAGCTCTCCAAAAGTCACCTTTTCAATAGTTATTGATTTGCTGAATTTTGTTAAATAATCTGTTGTCCAAGGCAGAGAAAATATTAAAATATTAAAGTGATTGCTCTGAGATATAATATTCCATGAGCTCCTCATACTACCTGATTATTCAAACAATTGGGAATAATTAAAGTTGTTTTCAAGAATTGTTATTGTTTTCTCCATGTTTTTATTGGTTTGGAGGCCCTTCTCAAGATTTTGGTTTGCGTCTGTTTCTGTATTTACCATGCAACAAGTGAGTTTTGGGAGTGAGCCAGAGAAGCAAGATGTGGTAGACTTTTAAAAGGTGGCATGGACGTGCAATGGAAAACAGGATAGTAGTAACAATACTGGGTAATTTTGTTCACTGCCTTCTTTTCCCTGAGCTCCAAAGATCACAATCAAGTTCTTAAACTGAAGCTGTTTATTTCCTTGTGCTCCCCCTGCTGGTTCCATGTTTACAGAGCCAAGGTGTGTACAGAGGTGAGGTGAGACTCTTCAAATTCTTGGCACACTTCTCAAAGTCCCAGCTCCTTGAGGAGACCTTCTCCCCACTAACCCACAACCCCAAGACCCTGCTACTCCAGTCCTGAACTACCAACTCACCAGTTATGCTGGCCACTTGATGTAGCACCTAATTGCAAATCCTCTTACTCTGATCTCTCTCTTTTTTTTTTTTTCCTTTGATTAGTCCTGTTTCTTCAGGACAGTGACCACTGCTCTGTCTTCAATGGACTCCAGAGCACACAGCTAAACACTGAGCACATTGTGGTGGATTAACCACCAGAAAGAAAAAGATTTGGTGAACCTGAAAACAATTAGCAATTGAGAATAAAAAAATATAGCTATGCCCAACCTCATTTAAAGGAAGGCATCACAGATAACATTGCACAATGTTGTATGTTTCCACGTATTTAATTCACATCTATTGGTTATGATTTTCTTCCGGCCTGCATTCCTCATTCTTCTGAGGAAGTCCATCCTTCCCTCCACTCCTTCTCAACTATTACTTTACATTACTATTTGGAAAGACTCAAAACTTTTTAATCAAGGGCACACACACACATTTAAACGCTTTTTCCTTTTAAAAAACAAGCCACTTTTTAAAAGCAAAAACCATTCCTTGTCCAGGAGAAGCCCGTAATACGATGAAGCGCCTGAGGCCAGCTGAACTGAGTGGTCTCCCGTCTCTCTGGGGCTGGGCCCCTTTGGGCTTTCTGTCCTAACTCCAACACCTCAGGTTATGGTTTCTTTTTGCTGATATGAGTTCTGGAAGTGTCCCCATGGAGACATAAAAGGGCTTCTGGTTTCGACTTAATAAGGAAACCTGAAAATATACAAGACCCTAAATACATGGCCTCTGAGAGAATTTTCCCAAGGGCCACATCCAGGTGTAAGAAATAATTAGGAAGGGCACAATTGTACCTGTATTAAATCTGATTTTACATGTCCATGCCTGCAAAACATGATGGCCTATCCTCAACTGAATTTTTTTTTAATGATTTCTTTTTTCTTCTTTGTTCTCCTATGTAATGAAAATACAATTTAATGTGCTCGCTACATTCCTAAATTTGTCCACTTTTTCTTTCTTGATCCTCAAAATAACCTTGAGCAATAGTTATGAGAGAGCTGATAAGTGGCTTGCCCAAGGTTTGTTAGTGGCACCACCAGGGCTGGAATATAAATATTACTCTTTAGCTTCTCCACACAATTGCCTATGTTGATACAGATCTTCTGTACTAAAAATATATGAGTTACAAAGTATAGGGGAGCTGAATCAAGGAGGGAATGTATTCAAGCTTTTGTGGGCCCACAGTACCCCTGCCAGCCTACAAATCATAGTTAGGACCCCATGTTGAGAATTCATTTCCAATTGGACTATCCCTATCCATGGGGCTCTGACAATCATATTTTCTCTTTATCTAATTTCCCACAAGAAAGGAATAAACAAGGGAAAAAGTAATCAGAGATTCTCAAGTCCTAAGTGCTATGCTGATGATGTCAGTGCCCACTGCAAGGTAGACTGTTTTATATCAAGTAATTGTAAATATCGGTGGCATCTGTCTAACTAGAGCAACTTACGTGTTCTGTTCTTAACTTTGATTGTGACTTGTTTCTGAGGCAGTAACTTAGATCCTTACCCTTACCTTAATGCACTTTTTATAGTTTAATTTCCTCTTTGTGGTGCTGTTTGGGGTTGGGATTTTTTTTTTTTTTTTAAACAATATGACTCAATTGAAATCAGATTTCCCCTAGAGAAGTCAAACAGATCACAGAGAGGCCCAATCTGAAACTCTGCCCTATAGCACTATGGCCATTCTTTGCAGAATCACAATCTTCCTTTGCTACAATTTTGCTTCTTGCTGAATGATGTGTTTGCTTACCCTTATGATGGTGTAGTATTGGAGGTGATGAACAAAGCCTCCTGAAATTAGAATTTATCAGTATCACCCACAAAAGTTTACAGGTGGGATTCTTCTTTCAGGTCCCCATTTAGTCCCTCCTGATAATATTATCTCTCTTTCCTTCCATTGATTAAGTCTACTAAGACAGGAACATGAAATAAATCTCCAAGGAAGTCTGTTTGTTGTGGATAGTCCAACTCACAAGGAAACTTAGAGCTGTTTTCCTAACAGTTCCTCAGAAGTGGCCATAGCTTATTACATTCTCAGGAAGAGCATCGTTTTAAGGACCTTCAGGAGACAGGAGCATGAGATTAAGACATGTTGTTTTATGATAGGATGTAGCTCATCCTTTGGCCATTCATTTTCACCAGCAGAGACAGGACTTTAATGAAATGGTGGGAGGAAGAGAACTGGGATACAGAAAAACCCAGGGGAAGGTGATCAGAGGAAGAAGGAAAAAATCTGTAACAAGGGGAGGGGGACAAAATGGGTCATGCTTCTTCCCACCCATTAGACCTTGGGAAAATTACTTAATCTCAGTGGGTCTCTCTCTCTCTCTCTCACACACACACACACAATCTGTAAAGTGGAGAACATATGAGAACCCACCTCATAGCATTTTTGTGAATCAACTGAATAATATATAGGTTATTCATATCTGCTAAGAACTTGGAATTTGGTGGGGCATTCATGGAAGCTTTGGTGATGACAGCAATGCAATTGCATGGGCAGCACAGGGTCCCATCATCTTGTGGATAGCAGTAAAGACAATCACAGTAGATCGGTCAGAGCAGCCAGGGACAAGCTTTGCTTGTATAGAGCAGTCTCTGGAGACTCTCACATCTCAGGGATGAGTTAATGAGATCAGACATGCTGGACCTACACGCTGCTAATTTTTCTTTAATGTTTTTATATATGGACCTATGTTGCTGGAAGAAAGTTTTATATTATCATTAGCAACAAACACATCCCATGACACACAATTAGTTGTTTAGAAGGAAGAAAAGAGCTGTGATATAGTAAGAGACATCATGGATTAATAACAGAGAAGTTGACCTTCTTTTTCCACGAGTAAAACACCTGTATTTATTGTACATTTTAATTTATCCTTTCTCTTGGATAAAAATATCTTGAGTTGGAGACAGTGATAGGGTTTGGGAACAGCGTGAATTCCTTTGAATTGACATTATCTAAAGAACAAAACTACATGTAATTTTCTAATTATTTTGAATAAACTCCTCACATAACCAGTGAATCAGCAATAGTTACAGTTATTGCTTAGAATCTTCTACGTATGTGCTAGTTTCCAGAGAATACAAAAAGTTTAAAAGGCATAATGCCCTTTCTCCTAGCCTCCATTTTCTTAAAATAAATAAAAGAAAAATCTAAGGCAGATGGCACAACAAATTGTATCCCATTCTACAGAAAAGAGACATTTTATTTTAACTTTTTTTTCTGTCTTTATTAGGGTCAAATAGCACTACAGTACTTTTAAAATCTGGCAACAGGTTTCTGATACTCAATATAAGATTTCAATATATTAATTAGTTTTCAAGACTCACAAGCAATAAAAATCTAGTCATTCAAGGTCACAGTTTGACTTATTTACAATTGACTAATAACTTGGCAAACTGCACTGAGCCTCTTCGTACAATAGAAAATATATTGTCATTCAAGTTAACAAAAGAATCTTTCCTTGCCATCTTACTACAATGGCCATGCAAATGAACATCACCTGAATAAAATCCTAACCACATTTTCACTCTCATTAACCACAGTAGGGTATCACACAATTTGCCTGGCTCCTGCTTAGACCACTGTGCACCATTTTAGTAGCAGCAGTTTGATGGGTTTTATGGCAGGTGATATATGGAGTGGGAGTTTCGGGAGTCGTAAACAGAAGGCACTGTGTATCACAATGTGGTTTAGGGATATAATGACTGTGTTGTAAAGCAAGGGATGACAATACTGCACTAGGCTTGGGGTACTGAACCAATAGACCAAACAGCCCGACATAATTCAAGTAAGGATGAAAAATCCTAGGAAAGAGTGTGTGGGGTGTGTGTGAGTGTGTGTGTGTGTATGCAGATGCACACATGCACAAAGACATTCTTCTAGCTTTCATTAATTACTTTTGAAAAATTTGAATAAGACCTACTAAACCTGGAATAAACTAATATTCCCTTGAAGAAATAAAGCATTTCTCTTTCCTTCTAGTACAATATTTTTCTGCCTCCTCTGTCCAACTCTTAACTATTTTACTAACAGAATAATTTGGTAAACAGCTAGTCCTGGTACAAAGGAAAAAGCAGAAATTTAGGAAAATTGGTGCAGAGGAGAAAAATAACATATATATATATGAGCTCTGGTAGCATAGTGGCTAAGACACTTGCCTGCTAACCAGACGGCTGGCGGTT
>NW_006921633.1:10438338-10443082 GCF_000298275.1 Orycteropus afer afer
AGGAGGGGTCGCTATGAGTCAGGTTTGACTCGACGGCACATAACAACATATATATATATATGTAATTTTTTCTTGCTTTCAAAAAGAACTTTTTCCCTGTAGAGTCAAAATCTGCTTAATCTAAGAAGTTTCTCTCCTGTCCAGAGAGCAGGGAGAGTTTGCAGCAGAAGGCACATAACAGTAACAACAACATCAAGTCCTACTGTCTCTATGGCACTTGCAGTCACTTTTCCCCAAAAGGCTGGGTCTAGCATCCACCAAATAGAGAAGGGTAACAGGGATTCTTTCTGGACCAACAAATGAGGACTTAATGGTTACTAACTTGCTGTGTGGCCTTGGGTAATCCGCAAAAGTTCTCTGAGACTCCCTTTCCTTTTGCCATGCTATCCTATCTTACTGACCTTTTGTGGAGATCATACCAGGTAAAGGTTTGAAATGTTAAAGCAATAAATGATGCTCAACATCATTATCATCATCATGACAATGATTATCATGGGTTGTATAATGTACTGAGATAACAACACTGGTTTTGTTCTTACCATATTGTCATGTTTTTGGTTCCCAGAGACTAGTCAAGCCTTTAGTATTCTCTTCCTTTAGGAGAAGATTGTAAGAGCTGAAAGAAGAAAACCCCTGCAGAGAAGTCCCTACCTGGAGTTTTCCCCTCTTAAAAGTTCAGGTTCCCTGAAACTTGGGGAAAGAAGTTTTTGAGTTGGAGGTCTCGCAAGACAGAGAATGGATTGATAGCCTGTAGGTTTGGAAGGGAGCTAAAATCCAGGACTCTGGTGCATTGCCCTAGGGAGGTAACAGGGTTTCTAGCTGGGGATTTGGCATTACACATCTAAAGAGACTGACCCTAGATGGTGAGGATCCCATCCTTGGCAAAAGTAGGATGCCAAAGGAGCATTGCAATCCCAGACTTCAAGACACTGATGAAGATTAGGATCGGTAACTGGCACACAGGGTGGACTGATATCAGAGAGACTTCATGAAATATCTTCATCCCCCACCTCCCACCAAACGAGTGAAATTGCAGTTTTCATCATTCTGATGAGCTGGTAGCTAAGAATAAAGTTTAATTTGATTTAAATAAAATAGTGTTGCATACCTGCCTTTGTGGTCTAAAGGTCAACTCTAACTTACTATCACCCCTGGTTAATCATATCAAGATGAGAAGACCTCACTGATTATTTAAATTGCACAGTACTAGTTGGCAATGATATTTTCATCCTGGTTTATTTCACATTTGCAAAGAAATGTCTAAAAGATTTGACACAATTTAGGTCACTCAAAAAAAACAATACAGCAATCCCTTAAAAAAAAAAAAAATTCTGCAAAAGAATTACAAAATCAAATGCAGCATTATTAGAAAGTGTTTCCAGTCCTCCCAAGGATGGTAGGGAGACAATTTCCCTAAAAATCTCCAAAATATTGCCTCATCTTCAACAAAACTTTCTATCTGCAGGACTAGAATTGAGGCATGTACTGCTGTACCTCAGTCCCATTAATGCCAAGGTCCAGCCAGGAGCAGAGCCATACACTATGAGGAACCCCTAAGGATGCCACTTCATTTCCTCCATCCTTCTTAGCAAGGAAATGACTGACCCACATGTACCATGTATCTATTTATCAACAGATCATAAGCTCAGTCTTCTGAGATCTTGTGACAGGTCCCATTAGCTATGAGCTACCCAATAATGTGTATAATCAGTTGTTAATGGCAATATGCTATTCTTGATAGCTGGGACATTAGTGAGTGTCAGAGCTACCCTGATGCAGGCAGTCCTCTATCCCACTGATACCTGGCCTCATGGAAGCTGCATGTTTCCATTACTGATAGTTCCCACACAAGTGAGAGTCAGGGCACATATCTTCCAAAATTACTTATTCTGGACACCTTATGGCTCTTTATGGTCTCTGTTTGGGACTCCTGTATTAAACAAGCTTATGGGAATTTGGGTTACTTAAAAAAAAAAAAAAAACAAGCAAACAGTTGTTTCAATTCCAACTCATATTAGCCCTGTGTGTATAAGCATAGCACTTGGCCCCATAGGGTTTTCAATAGCTGATCGCCAGGCCTTTGCTCTGAGGTGCCTCTGGGTATAGACTCAAGCCTTCAATCATTTGGTTAGCAGTTGAACATGCTAACAATTTATACCGTCCCAGGACTGCAAGGAAAACAATATATTATTTGAAAGGATAAATCTAAAAGTCCATATACGAATAGGCAGATCCCTCTGGCTTTTAACTTGTGGTACTTTGAGTCACAGCAAGTTAACTTACACTTCAGGAGCAATCCTAAAAACCTAAATTCTTCTAAAAACCCATCTTCTTAATGCTATACTATATACAAATCCCTTATAAGTGTCCTGCTGTAGCTATGCTTTTGTGGCTTTCAAGAACTTCAAGAAGGTCATAAAGTTTAGAGTTTCAGACACACACACACATGCATTCACACACACACACACACATGCACATATACACAAACACAAACACTTCCTCTACCACCAAAGCTTAGGTCACATTCTCTATGCTTATTCACAAACTCCTCAGTTTCCTTTAGATGTGTTTTCTGTTCCATTTCATTTAAACACCTAGGAGCAAAAAGTACCAAAAGCCTCAAAGGAAAGGAAAGTATGTAGAACTCTAAGTAGTGTATTTACCTTTCATGCTCACTGCAAACATCCATTCCCATCACCAAAACAGAACAACTTCCAGTCTCAGCCCAAATTGAGACACGTCAAAAGCATTCCCTAGCTTAGACCTTCCTAGGTCAGAACTTGATTTATTTGAGAAAAGAAAGTTTCATTGAACCTAGAAATCTGTCAACCGGATCCAGCCAATGCTCAGGTGATTTACATCCACTCTGCATCCCAATGCTGCCTATCAAAGGCCCTACAGTTTTTACTGCTGCCTCCATAAAAAAGAAATTTAGCACTAAGGACTTGCCAAAGGGTCATCTCATGTTGTTGGAGAGGAATAAAGAATGAGACATTTCTAAAGTGCAAGGAGAAAGAATGAGGATCAGCTTACATTCTCCCTCCACTTCTGGCTGCCAAGAAATTGAGCTGGAGTCTGACTCCTCTATTCTTTCTGGAAAAGCTATTTCCTTGGGACCACGGAGGAAGCAGAGATACTCCTGGGCCTTGGAGGGGAGAAGAATCCCTGACCCAGGTCAGAATATTAGGGAGTGACAATACCCCTGGTCCAAATTCAATCCAGAATGAGAGAGCATGTGTTAGTCTTTCACAGCATGGTAGAAGTGGGATGGAGAAGCCAAAGCTTTGATCATGAATTGCCTAAAACATCAAAGTACAGTGTTCAAAATCTTCTCCAAGGAGCAGCAGATATATGACACATCCAGAGGCATCAGCCTGTACCAACCCCAGTAGAAACCAGACAACCTAGCTTAGAGTCTGCACAACAATAAAGCGGTAGGTAAGATGAGAATTGGGGAGTTACTTCTCCATTGGAAGAACTTCAGTGATTCATCAGTTCATTGGGGAAAAATGCATTAAAAAACCAAACCCACTCCCATCGAGTTGGATCCGACTCATAGTGACCCCTCCTTGGGTTTCCGACAGGGTATCACTACAGAAGTAAATTGCCCAATCTTCCTTCCGAGGAGTGGCTGGACGGTTTGAACCACCAGGCTTCTGGTTAGCAGTCAAATGTCTTAGTCATCAATTCATTGGGGAAAAAAAGTGTATTAAGTGTTCACTATGTACCAAATAGAATCCATGGATGGTGCAAATGATTAATGTGCTCATTGCTAACTGAAAGTCCACTCAGAGGTACGTCAGAAGAAAGGTCTGGCCACTTGCTAACAAAAAACAAGGCATTGAAAACCCTATAGAGCGCAATTCTACTCTAAGATACGTGGAGTTGCCATGAGTTGGGTCAACTTGGTTACAGCTGGTTACTGGTATATATCATACTTTGTGCTGAGGATGCAGAAATGAAGAAAGCAGAATACAGCCTTTGCATTTTGGAAGGCTGTAAGTTTGAAAGATAAGCCCAAAGTATGTATTGTTTGAAAGATCAGCCATGGGACTGATTAGAGACAATCTGAGCTATCTTTTGATAGATGGGTTTCGCTATCAATCTCTCCTGTTGAACATATTAAATTTATGGTAATTTGTTATGCAACAAAGTTGCTGTCAGCTGGAGTCAAGTTGGCCCTCAACTCATGCTAACCCCATATGTAACAGACTAGAAAACTTCCATAGGGTTTTCTTGGCTGTAAACTTTACAGAAATAGTTCACTAGGGCTTTCTTACATGGGGCAAATAGGTGAGTTTGAAGCATAACTATTAGATTAGTAACCAATTGCAAACCGTTTGTGCCACTCAGGCTCTCCTCTTGATGACTTGTACTGTTATAAACTCCCATACCCTAATCTATCTGAATATCTTCTTGTTTATTCATGCATTCATTCATGAATTTATGATTTTATTCAGTCAACAAATATTTTTAAAATACCTACTATGGTCTACACATTGTGCTAAACTCTAGGGATATCTTCTAAGCAAAAACAAACATGATTCTTGCCTTTATAGAACTTACTAGTCAATTATTTACAAGTAAATATGGAATTTCCTGGTGCTGTATGAATGGGAGAGGGTTGATTCAATCAGGGAGATCAGGGATAATTTCCCTGATGCTGGACCTGTGATTGGACAGATGCAAGATGTAGGGTGGGAGCTCTGGTAGCATAGTACCTAAGGCACTTGACTGCTAACCA
>NW_006921633.1:10443949-10445111 GCF_000298275.1 Orycteropus afer afer
ACAGACATGGTCCTCCACTATCTTAGTGTAAAACAGGCAGTAAGATGCTTCATCTGGTTGTTGGTAGATCCTTATCTCTGATAGATAACACTGTTCTTTCAATGATGGACACAAAAATAAATGTCAACTCTAATACATTTATACATAATAGACATAATAGAGGAATCACTAATGTACTACTCACTGAAGTATAATTTACTGAAAATAATGTATAGTTTACATAGTTAAAACTATTTAACTTCACAAGAACGACATGAAAAAGATATTATTATCATCATCCCCATTTTACAGATGAGGAAACTGAGCAACAAAATGGGTAAATAACTACCCCAAGCTTACATGGCTAATAAATTATAGAAGAGATCCAAACTGAGGCAGTCAGTTTCTGAAGTCGGTCTTTAAGCCACTATACTGTAATGCCTGGAGGGAGACTCAAATCCACCTGAGCTGATAGCTCATGCTACATCAGAGAAATGTGTGCTCAGGCACTCTTATACTCACAACTCTGGTTACAGGCCCTGAACTGCTCTTGGTCCAGCCATCATTACAAAATGGAAGGAGTCATCAAGTAATCCTTAAGACAGGAAGGCTTCTCTGTATAAAATCAAGGGTCAAGCATCATTTGTTTCTAATGAATTTCAGCTGTCCTCATATCTCAGTCTTATTATGGCTACCTCTAGCTTCCTTTGGAAAACTAGATTCCAACAGTGACTATGAAATGATATCCTTCACACTAAATAGCCCCACACTTTGCACATCTCAAGTTGGCTTATCTATTTGTTGACTCCTCTGTCATGCTAACACGTCTGCATGTCACCACAGTAGGACAAACTGACAGACAAGTTTGTCTTGCTGTGGGAGACCTCTCATATCACCCATATCACCCCCACCTGGGTCCCTGTGGCTGACTGTTCCTCTGAGAAGAAGTGAGGGTGAGGAGACAAGGATGAAGTGTGCTCAAGAGATCTAAGTAAGAGGTGTAGGGACATCATGATAGGTGAACATGGACTTAAAACCCAGCGAAATGCACCTGGTGCACAAGTAACAGCCCATATTATAGACTGAAACAGACTAGGAAGAAGGAAGAGGCTGTCCACTTCTCAAAGAATTGGCCAGGGAAAACCTTATGAATAGCAAAGAAACACTGTATGGTACATTACCG
>NW_006921633.1:10449066-10450520 GCF_000298275.1 Orycteropus afer afer
ATAGCAGGGATTGTGGGGCTGGCGCAGGATCGGGCAGTGTTTCGTTCTTCTGTGCATGGGGTCACTATGAGTCGGAAATGACTCGACGGCACTTAACAACAACAACAACTGTCATGTTAAACTGTAACTTTTCATGTCTCAAGGCTACTACTTCTAACAGCTCTCTTCCCCTCATGGAATTCACTGATATTTATCTGTTGTTCTCTTGGAAAATGTGTATGTGTGTGTGTGTGTGTTTCTAGGAATAAATATACTACTGTGAAGAAGAAACTGTTGTCCTCTTTGTTGGCTGTACTTTGTATGTTGTATAACAGACCACAGTGAATTCGAGGTGGTTCTTCTCCACTCCTACAGAAAAAAATTATGAACTTGAGACATCCATTCATTTTTTATGTATTACTTTTAATATTAATTAAAAAGCTGATATTTATTGTGCTTTTTCAATAAAGTAGGCATAATGCTGAGCACTTTATAGCTACTATCTGACTTAATTCTTATATTAACTCTGTTTGGTAGACATAATTAATATTATTTTATAGAAGAGGTAACTGAAACTTAGAGACATTGTTTAACTTTCCCAAGGACACACAGATTAAAAGTAGCAAAGCCAAGACTTGAACCCAGGACTCTTTGGCTCCAATATCATACATTTATCCACTATGTAAGACAGCTAGAGGACCACTTGGAAAGTCAGCATCACCTATGAGCTTGTTTGAAATTCAGAATCTCAGCCTCTAATCCAGGCAGACCTACTGCATTTTCATAAGACACTAATCCATACCATTTCCCACCTTTAAGTTAAAAGCCCCTGAACTGTCCAAAATACATTAAAAAACTAGAGAAATGACTATAATAATACTCTATCTTACAATGATGCCTATTTAGGTAGTAAGAATTAGAAGAGTACTCATGTGATGAACTGAGCATCTTTTCAGGCCAACCTCATAAATTATTATGATTTCTCCAAAACCCTTGCAGTTGCATCTATGAAATAACCATCTCCCCCAACCACATTGACCCAAACCCTTAGTTATGATTTGTCTTCAGGGTGCCTGCATACATCCAAGCAGTTTGTTCCAGGCATTTTGTACCTTACCTGTTTTCCTCCTTTTCCGTAATACTCACTCACAGTATACCTGAGCTGCACAGGCAAGGCCTATCAAGTCAAAAACAGGACACAATTAAATTTGAAAAAAAAGAACAAATATATTTGTTAATATACCTATACCTCATGCAATATTTGGTACATATTTTACAAAAATGTATTCATTGTTTATTTGATATTCAAATTTAACTGGGTGTGGTGGTTTTGTTTGTGTGTCAACTTGGCTGGGCCTGGTTGAGTGGTTGAGCAGCTGGTGGCAGTTATTCCCCATGATGAGACTGGCAATCAACTCCATGGTGGGATCTACCACAAGCAGCTGAGTAGCTGCCTTTGGAATGTGGTCTGCTTC
>NW_006921633.1:10480702-10525585 GCF_000298275.1 Orycteropus afer afer
TGGCAGTTCAAATCCACCAGCCACTCCTCGGAAGGAAGGTTGGGCAATCCTACTTCCGTAGTGATACTGCCTCGGAAACCCAAGGAGTGGTCGCTATGAGTCGGGGCCGACTCGACGGCAAATAACAAAACAACAATAACAAGCCTACTAGGCATGTTTCCGTAAGTCTGAGCTCCAGTGATGGAAAGGATTTAAGTTCCTTTCCATGAGACTCCTGGACCTCACATAAACCAGTGAATGTAGATATGAGGGATGGTTTTGGGGTCATCAATCTTCATACACAAGCCTCAGCTCCACCCAGCCACAAACTGTATTAACTAAGCATGGTTTGTACATGCTAATAAATTAATTTCCACAATAAATTGTTTTAAAAATACTAATGAGTGTAAGTGAACTAATCCATGCTATTGATGCAAGGACTCCAGACCAGGGACCCTGGAATTCAGTCTGAGTTTCACATCACATTTCTCCAATCTTAGCTCTGCTGCCAGCTGACATAGTGAGCCCTGTATGTGCCTTTTTACTTCTCTGGGCTTCAGGCTTCTCATCTATGTAGAAGGTTAAATCAGGAGTCAGTAGATGACAGCCTGTGGACCAAATCTGCGTGACTCTTGTTTTTATAAATAAAGTTTTATGCAAACATAGCCACATTAATTTGTTTACATACTATCTTTGGTTGTTTTCCCACTACAGCAGTGTAAAGTAGTTGCAACAGAGACTTTCTGGCCTTCAAATCCTAAAATATTTACCATCTGGCCTTTTAAGGAAAAATTTTGCTGATTCCTGAGTTTGGTGGTCAATAATTTCTTCTCAAGTTGTGACACTTTGCCATCCTGCAATTCTTATGTCCTACCCAACTGCACTGAAACTTAAAATATTTAGGAGAAATGTGTCTAAAAACAGATCACGCCATCCAAGATTTTGAAATGGCTGATGCTGCAGTCATTCCACCAAAACATAGCTCATCATGCTGAGAGTCAGGGACCCAAACTAGAGGGAAGGGGAGAAGTGAGAGTAGCCTATGATGTTTGTAGCTATTTTAGCTTTCAAGGAGACCTTGTGTTTGATACCAAGTGTGTGTGTAACACATGTACACTCACATACACACATATTTGAAAGCTCATATATCTCTCCACTTCCTTTCATGGTTCCTTCAAGAGGGAAAATATATTTCAGAAACAGCATAATTTGCACTAGTGGGTAACAAAATTTTGGAAGTTTTCTCAGCAAGCAACCACTGTATCTGGTTTCAAATTCCTTTTTCAAGCCAAAGAAAATGATGATGATCTCTAAGCCATAGCTGTTTTTTGACACGGACCTGAACTCAGAATTCTAAACAAGACTATGTAGAATTGGATTATATTTCATCTCCCTCACCCATCCATCTTTCCCTTTCCTGCTCATTTGCTGGAGCTGCAAAAGTACTGAGTGTTCCAGGAGAGACTTGATTTTACAAACCATGTAAGTCATTATGAATGGCCTTGTGTCCAGGTAAAGGTGAAGGAGGTCTTTTGTTGTTCTGGTTTAACTTGTCCCTGCCACTGCAGCCTAATCATTCCACATAATAACAGGCCTGATGCACAGGCCTGAGTCAAAGTCTCAAGTCAATAAATCCATTCCTTCCTCCCTTTCAAGCAAAGTGTTGAATAGTACTGAGTGTGCAGTGTCACTAGATCCCGTAGTCTATCACATCAAGGTCGTCTGGTATACAGCACATGAGAAAAAACAACTTCCATTCTTTTCAGTGTCTTGCACATCCAAGAGAGAAGCACTGGCATCATACACAGAAGGGTGGCTAAGAGTCAAAAGGGAAAGACCAGCTGCCCTGGTTCATGGAATCAAGCAGCCATTGAACGTAAGAGCCACCGGTCTTAGACATCGGCAACCTATGTTGCCCTCCTTATTTTACAAATAAGGAAATTGACACCAGAATAAGGAAAAGTATTTATCCAAGACCATATGGCCGGTTCCTCGTAGATCTAAGACTGGAATGAAGCCTCCTGACTCCTAGCCTGGTGCTCATCATCTGTTTCAAAAGGGGAAGTTGAGGATGAAAAGAGGAAGGACAAAATATCTCCCCCTTTCTAAAAGGAAAACACTAGTCTCTTTCCCCCAAAGAGTCCATTCTATGCATTCAGTTAATGTCCCATATACAGAAAAATTTTGTGAGGGCACATTCTAACTTTATTGCTAGAGGACAAATTCCCTAATTTTTAAAAGACTCTGTTTCTTTATCTATAAAATGGGGATAATAAAGCTGTTTCAGAGTTGTGGTGAGGCTGAAATGCTTGTGATGGTACCTGGCACATGGTGAGGACTCAGTAAGTGCCAGCCCTTATTATCATCATTCTTATCCCCGGGCTAGTGACAGCTGCTATGTGTCAGCCCCAGATGCCCTGCCCCATCAGCCTCTCTCTTATTGCACCATGCATGTAGGCTCATGCTGCTTCCAATGAGACAAAGCACGGTTCACCAAATTATCTTTTCACCTCTGGTGTGAAAATAAAACCTGCTGATAGAGGCTCCTTGGAAGTATGCAACCTTGAGTTACAGTTTGTTTACTTTGCTAAGGGACTTCCAGCTCTTCTAGGTTCATAAATTCCTTGTGGTGAACAAGGGAGGGATTGTAAATTAACATGAATAATAGGACTACATTTGTGTACCTTCCAAAGGTTTAAATCGCTTCTAAAAAAAAAGAAAAAAGAAGTCATATTTCTCATCTGCTGTCTCTATTTTTCCCTTAATTAGTTGTTGGATTTGGTACTCTTGGAGGTGAGGAATTCAAAGCACCAAGTAAAGACCTGAGCCAAACATCAAGAGTTTCTGCCCAGGAACCTTGACATCATTTCTCCACCATATCTGTTGGATGGATATAATGATGTGTACCTGATGCCCTAGGTAATGTCCACAGCTGTTTTTGTTTGGCAAGGCCTGGGCTTCTCAGGTATAACCACTACCTATTATGGTAAAAATGATGCCAAAGAGGTGCACAAGTCAGATAAGGAGAAATTTGACTCATCTGGGGAATGGGAAATGTATTGAAAAGTTGTCTAACACAGTGCCAAGGAGCCCTGTGACATAGTGGTAAATGTTAACCAAAAGGTTGGCAGTTTCAACCCACCAGCTACTCTCTGAGAGAAAAAGGTGGCAGTCTGCTTCTATAAAGATTGCAACATTGGAAACTCTTTGGGGAAGTTCTACTCTGTTCCATAGGGTCACTATAAGTTATAATTGATTCACAGCAATGGATTTTTTCACACAATGTCAGGCACACAGTAGTCCTTACTTAAAAATTGATCATTTCTTCATAAACCTCTTCCCTCTTCACCACTGTGACTCCCCACCCCAGAGAAGAATGCTTTCAATCAAGACACAGGACAACTATTACAAGTCAGGTGTATATTGAAAAAAAAAAAATCCAAAGTCTATGCATCAACATTGAGCCTGTCTGAACTGAAGATTTTTATTCTCGTGATATTCTGAGATGCTGCAAGGATGAATGAAAAAATGTCCATAAATACTGTCTAATGTCAAATAGCAAAACCTTCTTTGTTTGTCTAACATAGAAATTGCTGCATAAGACTTAGCATTGGTATCATTTTTGTAAATGCTAACTTAAAATGCTATCTTGAGAATTCATAAAGGACTTCTTGCTTCCCATCCTTTCTGCATGCCCATCCCCTTTTAAGCATCTTCCCTTGTAATGTTTCAAATTGATCTTAAACTCAAAAACATATATGTACTAAAATAAAAATTACTAACATTTATTGATGACTTTAATCACCTTAAGTTTTAGTAAATGAATACCTACTACTCTAAAATTTCAAAGAAATCCAAATTCTCATTGCTGTGGGTTGAATTGTATCTCTAAAATAGACTTATTCAAGTCTTAGACCTTGGTACCTATGAATGTGACTTTATTTGGAAATGGAAATAATGTCTTCACAGATGTAACTAGGTAAGTTAACATGAAGTAATGCTGGAATTAGGAGGACCCTACCCTAGTAACCACCACTTGTCTGTCAGTTTGTTGTACTGTGGTGGCTTGCATGTTGCTGTGAGGCTGGAGGCTATGCCACTGGTATTTCAAATATCAGCAAGGTCACCCATGGTGGACATGTTTCAGCAGAGCTTCCAGACTAAGACAGACTTGGAGGAAGGAAGAGACCATCCACTTCTCAAAGAACTGGCCAGTAACAACCTTATGAATGGCAATGAAACACTGCCTGATATATTATTGGAAAACTTTATGAATAGCCCTCAAACATTGCCAGAAGAAGAGCCCCTAAGGTTGGAAGGCACTCAAAATACAACTGGGGAAGAGCTGTTTCCTCAGAATAGAGCCCACCTTAATGATGTGGATGGAGTAGAGCTTACAGAACCTCCCTTTGCTGATGTGGCATGACTCAAAATGGGAAGAAACAGCTACAGACATCCATTAAAAATTGGAACATGGAATGTATGAAGTAGAAATCTAGGAAAATTGGAAGTTGTCAAAAATGAAATGGAATGCATAAAAATCAATATCCTAGGCATTGTTGTTGTTGTTGTTAGGTGCCATTGAGTTGTTTCCAACTCATAGTGACCCTATGCACAGCAGGATGAAACACCGCCCAATCCCATGCCAGCTCCATAATCATTGCTATACTTGAGCCCATTTTTGCAGCCACTGTCAATCCATCTTGTTGAGGGCCTTTCCTCTTTCATCGACACTCCACCTTACCAAGCATGACATACTTCTCCAGGGAATGATCTCTTCTGACAACATAACCAAAGTAGGTGAGATGAAGTCTGGCCATTCTTCCTTCCAAGGAACATTTCGGCTGCACTTCCTCCAGGACAGATCTGTTAGTTCTTTTAGCAGTCCATGGTACTTTCAGTATTCTTTGCCAGCACCACATCTCAAAAACATCAACTCTTCTTCAGTCTTCCTTATTTATTGTTCAGCTCTCACATGCATACCAGGAGATTGGAAATATCATGGCTTGTGTCAGGTGCACCTTCGTCCTCAAGGAGACATCTTTCTTCTCAGCACTTGAAAGAGGTCCTTTGCAGCTGACTTGCCCAGTGCTATGATCATCTGATGTACTGAATGCTGCTTCCATTGGTGTCGATTGTAGAGCCAAGCAATGTGAAGTCTTTGACAACCTCAATCTTCTCTCCATTTATTCTGATGCTGTTTATAGGTCCAGTTCTGAGGATTTTTGTTTTCTTTATATTGAAGTGTAATCCATACTGTAGACTGTATTCTTCAGTGTTCATCAGTAAGTGCTTTAAGTCATCCTCATTTTCAGCAAGCAAAGTTGTGTCATCTTTGTATCTCAAGTTGTTAATGAGTCTTCCTCCAATCCTGATGCTATTCTCTTTTTCATATAGTCCAGCTTCTTGGATTATTTGCTCAGCATATAGATTGAATAAATATGGTGAAAAGATATAACCCTGATGCACTCTCTTCTTGATATTAAACCATGCAATGTTCCCTTGTTCTGTTTGAATGACAGCTTTCTTATCTATGTATAGGTTCCTCATGAGTACGATTAAGTGTTCTGGAATTCCCATTCTTCTCAATGTTATCCACAATTTGTTGTGATCCACACAATCAAATACCTTTGCTTAGTCAATAAAACACAAGAAACATCTTTCTGGTATTCTTTGCCTTTAGCCAAGATCCATCTGACAGCAGCTATGATATCCCTTGTCCTCTTCTGAATCCAGCTTGCACCTCTGGAAGCTCTCTATCAACATACAGTTGCAACCATTTTTGAATTATCTACAGTAAGATCTTACTTGCATGCGATATTGATGATATTGTTCGATAATTTCCACATTCTGCAGGATCATCTTTCTTTGGAATGGGTACAAATATGGATCTCTTCCAGTCAGTTGGCCAGGTAGCTGTCTTCCAAATCTCTTGGCATAACCGAGTGAGTGCCTCCAGTGAGACATTCATTTGTTGAAACATCTCAATGGGTATTCCATCAATTCCTAGAGCCTGTTCTTCACTAATTCCTTCATTGCAGCTTCGACATCCTCCTTCACTACCTTTGGTTCTTGATCATATGCCACCTGCTTAAATGGATGAAGATTGACCAGTTCTTTTTGATATTCCTGTGTATTCCTTCCATCTTCTTTTGATGCTTCCTGCATCATTCAATACTTTGCCCATAGAATCTTTCAATATTGCAAATTGAGGCTTAATTTTTTCCTCAGTTCTTTCAGTGTGGATACAGAAAACGCCCTTACCTGGATCCCTGCTGCTGTCTCCTCACTCTGTCCTCACCTCCCTGGCCTTTTCTTCTCCTTTCCCCCACTTTCCCACCTTGCTACTTATGGGGTATGGCCTGGGTTCCCTCCCCTTAACTAGGTATTAGTGAGCTGAAATGGACTGGTTTTGGTAATTTTGAATCAGACAATCATGATCTACTATGCTGGGAATGACAAATTGAAGAGCAATGGCATGGCATTCATCATCACAAAGAAAGTTTCAAGATCTATCCTGAAGTACAATTTTGTCTATGATAGGATAATATCAATATGACTAAAAGGAAGACCAGTTAACACTACTATTATTCAAATTCATGCACCAACCACCAAAGCCAAAGATGAGGAAATTGAAGATTTTTACCAACTTCTGCAGTCTGAAAATGACTTCCATAATGAAGATGTGTTGATTATCACTGGTGATTGGAATTCAAAAGTTGGAAACAAGAAGAATCATGGGTAGTTGGAAAATTTGGTCTTGGTGACAGAAATAATGCTGGAGATAACATGATAGAATTTTGCAAGACCAATGACTTATTCATTGCAAATATCTTTTCTCAACAACATAGACGGTGGCTATTCACGTGGACTTCACCAGATGGAGTACATAGGAATTAGATCAACTACATCTGTGGCAAGAGGCAATGGAGAAGCTCAATAACTTCAGCCAAAACAAGGCCAGGAGTTGATTGTGGAACAGATCATCAACTGCTGCTCATATGCAAGTTCAAGTTGAAGCTGAAGACAATTAAAGCAATTCCACAAGAGCCAAAATATGACCTTGATTATATCCCTCCTGAATTTAGAGACAATCTAAAGAATAGATTTGATGCATTGAACATCAATGACCAAAAACCAAATGAATTGTGGGATGACATCAAGAACATCATACATGAAGAAAGCAAAAGTCATTAAAAAGACAGGAAAGGAAAAGAGACCAAAATGGATGTCAGAAGAAACTCTGAAACCTGCCCTTGAAGAGAGAGTACCTAAAGCAAATGGAAGAAATGTAAGATAAAAGAGCTGAACAGAAGATTTCAAAAAGCAGCTCGAGAAGATAAAGCTAATTATTATAATAAAATGTGCAAAGACCTGGAATGGGAAAACCAAAAGGTAAGAAGATGCTTAGCATTTCTCAAGCCGAAAGAACTGAAGAAAAAATTTAAGCCTCAGGTTGCAATGTTGAAAGATTCTATGGGCAAAGCATTGAATGGTGCAGGAAACATCAGAAGAAGATGGGAAGAACACACAGAGTCACTATAGCAAAAAAAAAAATTGATCGATGTTCATCCCTTTTAGGAGGTGGCACATGATAAAAACCCAAAGGTATTGATATTGAAGGAGAAGTCAAAGCTGCACTAAAGGAATTGGTGAAAAACAAGGCTCCAGGAATTGACATAATACCCAGTGAGAAGTTTCAACAAACAGATGCTGCACTGGAGGCACTCACTTGTCCATGCCAAGAGATTTGGAATACAGCTACCTAGGCAACTCACTGGAAGATATCCATATTTTACCTATTCCAAAGAAAGGTGATCCCACAGAAGGTGGAAGTTATCAAGACATACCATTAATATCACAGAAAAGTACAATCTTACTGAAGATAATTCAAAGATATTGACAAAGAACTTCTAGAAATGCAAGCTGGAATAAGAAGAGGACATGGAACAAGGGATATCATTGCTGATGTCAGATGGTTCTTGATTGAAAGCAAAGAATACCAGAAAGAGGTTTACTTGTGTTTTATTGACTATGCTAAAGCATTCAATTGTATGGATCATAAGAAATTATGGACAACATTGAGAAGAATGGGAAGTCCAGGGCACTTAACTGTGCTCATGAGAAACCTGTACACAGACCAGGAGGCTGTTGTTCAAACAGAACAAGGGGCTACTGCATTGTTTAAAATTAGGAAAGAAGTGTGTCAGGGCTGTATCCTTTCACCATACTTCTTCCATCTGTAGGCTGAGCAAATAATCCGAGAAGCTGGACTACATAAAGAAGAATGTGAAATCAAGATTGGAGGAAGATTCATTAACAACCTGTGATATGCAGATGACACAGTATTGCTTGTTGAAAGTGAGGATGACTTGAAGCACTTACTAATGAAGATAAAAAGACTACAGTCTGCAGTATGGATTACATCTCAACATAAAGAAAAAAATCCTCACAACCGGACCAATAAGCAGCATCATGATAAATGGAGAAAAGATTGAAGTCCTCGAAGATTTTATATTGGTTGGTTCCACAATCAATATCAATGGAGGCAGCAGTCAAGACATCAGACAATGTAGTGCACTGGACAAATCTGCTACAAAAGACCTCTTGGAAGTGCTAAAGAGCAAAGACATTTCCTTGAAGACTAAGGTGCACCTAACCCAAGCCGTGGTATTTTCAATCCATATGCATGTGAGACCAAAGAAGACCAAAGAACAATTGAGCTTTAAGGGTTGTGTTGTTGGCAAAGAATACTGAAAGTACCATGGACTGCCAAAAGAACTAACAAATCTATCCTGGATGAAGTACCGCCCAAATGCTCCTTGGCAGCGAGAATGGCCATTGTCTCACCTACTTTGGTCATGTTGTCAGAAGGAATCATTTTCTGGAGAAGGATGTCATGCTCAGTAAAGTGGAGGGTCAATGAAAAAGGGGAAGACCCTCAACAAAATAGATTGACACAGGGGCTGCAACGATGGGCTCAGGTATAGCAAGGACTGTGAGGCTGGTGCAGGACCAGACAGTGTTTCATTCTGTTGTACATAATGTTGCTATGAGTCTTAGATGACTTCATGGCAACAAACAACAATAACAGTACAATATGACTGGTGACCTCAAAAAAGAGGGACATACACCAAAACAATGCAGAATGAAGACATACATGTGAAGATGGATGTAGAAATTGAAGTTATGCTACCACAAGCCAGGGAACACCTAAGACAACAAGAAGCTAGAAGAGGTAAGGAAAGACACTCCCCTAGAGGCTTCATAGAGATTATGTCTCACTGGAGATTTCAGGAGTTCAGAACTGTGAGAGAATAAATTTATGTTGTTTTAAGCCATACAATTTGTGGTATTTTGTTTCAGCAGCCTTAGAGAATGAATATGCTCACTAATTGGTTCTATTATATATTATCACAGATTTTCACAGAAACCTGAATATCTGAACCACATTGTTGTACAGAATGTCTCAGATAAGTCAATGGAAGATATACAAAGAAGAAAAAGAAAAATGTTTGTCTTCAAGCACTAGTCAGAACAAAAATACTCTCATAGTAGACTGTATTTTTCAATCAATGAGATCAATCCATGCACTAATATCTGATACTTCCTTCAAATAAATTGGTCTGGAGAAGAAGGTAAATTATTTTAGCATTTATGACACTTGCACCACCTCAAAAAAGTATATAGATTATCCTAGAATCTGAGAGCTCAAGTAGACTTCCTGGAAGGCTAATTCCCAAACCATCCTAGAAAGGATAACCAAGAAAAGAGTTGTCCACTCTGTTGGTAAATCCCAGACGAAAAACTCTCTGCACTCTGATGTCTAATAATCCTGACAAACAAGAAACGTAACCTTTTCCTAATCCACTAGTAATCATCATCTGCACAAGTATATATTCTAGTGTTTCATTTCATTTTGGTTTGGATTGGTTTGTGTGTTCTCTGTTTGCTCAGAATTAAAATAGGTCCCAAGAAGGAAAAAAAAAACAAAAAAAAAAAACCACTGTATAGACAGCACAGTCTTATCCCCAAGAAAGTGGGGTTTTAAAGAAGGAATATCTTATTTTTCTAAAGAAGAGGATTTTTTAAAAGAAGTAAAAGTCAAGAAATCAAGGTGGTATTAAAAAAAAAGAAGAAGAAGAAAAAGAAAGGAAATACAAGTAAAGAAATTAAGATAATAACCATTAATGAAGTAATGATTTCCCACCAGGCATGATGTTATGCACTTTGTATGTGTCAGCTCATTCAAGAAGCAGCATAGAGTAATGGCTAAGAGGATAGGGTTGGAAGCTAAACCACCTGGTCTGAGTTCCAGCTCTACTACTTATTTGTTTGGTTACTTTGGATAAGTTAATTAAATTATTTGTGACTCAGTTTCTTCATCTATAAAATGAGGATCATAAGGCTTACCTTACTGGACTGTTGAGAAAATTCAGTGAGTTGACACAAATAAAGAGCTTGTAACAATGCCAGGCTCATAGTATGCTCTCAGTATATGTATAAGTACTATTGATCCTTACATCATACTCATGATGAAGGTCTCAATGAAGAACTGAGGCTCAAGAGTTCAGTAACTTGCCAGGCCCACTGTTGTCTATGCCTATTCAGCTGCTATGTCCTGCCCTAAAGCATTCCCTTTGATTTCCATTCCACTCTGACCTTTACTTATTATCACTAATAACCTCTTCAATGTGCAATTCAGATGTCCACTCCAGAGAAACTTCTCTGATTCCTCTACCTACTCTCACAAGTAAGCATATAATCATGCCTAAAGTAATCCCATAGTGCTTATTATACTCTATTGAATGGCTCCTTTATTTCCCCCCACTGGTCTATCAGCTCCTTGGCATCCATAGTTCCAAGCATAATGCCTGGCACATAGTAGACACTTAATCAATCTTCACTGAATGAAGAATGAGATGGGGAATGGCAAAAACAGATTTCAGCTAGGTCCTATTAGTCCTCTCACCTAAAATTATTTCCTTGGCATGGTTTCTGCTCTGCAGGAAGTTTTCTACAGACATATGTGGAAAATGTTGGTCAAGGATCATAGAGCAGAAGTGCTGTATGAGGTGAGAGGGGAGAGTACCCAGAGTGAGCAGAGCATTTAAGGAGTGTTTCATAGACAACTCAAGCTAGTCCCTGAATGGTGGGTAGAATTAATAAAGGCAGAGAGTGAGGAAACACTTCCATGTACAGACAAAACCAAAACAAACCAAACTCACTGCCATTGAGTCGATTCCAACTCATAGAGACCCACTTTAGTTTCTGAGGTGGTAAATTTTTATGGAAGTAGACTGCCCATTCTTCCTTCCACAAAGTGGCTAGTGGGTTTAAACCACCAACCTTCTGGTTAGCAGTCAAACACCTTAGGCACTACTCCACCAGGCATCAAGAAGAATTTGCAGCAGCAGGAGAAAAACTAGACTTCTGGATCTTAGACTAAGGAAAATGAGAAACCATGTTGCCACTGAGTTGGATTCCAGTCTCCTCTGCCACCATTCTCCAATATCTTAAGGGGCATCATCCTGGAGTTTATAAACAGCTACAAGGGGTATCTTGAAGATTAGTTTCATTAGAAAGGAAGACTGGTCCATGAGATGGAATCAGACAACCGTGGATTCAAACTCCAGCTTCAACTACCAAACAGCTCTACGATATTTGCCAAGTCCATCAACCTTAGATGTGGACATCCATGAAATAAGACTATACTATTTCTTACAAAGTTATTGAGGGTATTCAAGATAACAAAAGTCACTGACCCACAATATGGGTTCAATAACTATTACCTTTCATTCTCAGCACTGCACCTGCATACACATCCACACTCTGTGAAGAATTGAGGCTGAAGACAGAGGATTCACATAATAGTCATAACCTCTCTGTGAGTCCACATCTCTGTGAACTCTGTTCTGGCAAGACTCTCCAGGACTCACATGGTATACTTACCCAAAAAGTGCTACCCACTGCCCTCGAGTCGGATCTGACTCATAGTGACCCCTCCTTGGGTTTCTGAGGCAGTATCACTACGAAAGTAGATTGGCCAACCTTCCTTCCAAGGAATGGCTGGTGGGTTTGAACTGCCAGCCTACTGGTTAGCAGTCAAATGCCTTAGGCACTATGCCACCAGAGCTCCCCAAAAGTGCTAGGCATCACCATATTAGAGGTTGTTCCACTGAAAGAGAAAGTTATCATTAAACACTGACTAGTCCTTGGGGAAAAGAGAATGCCACTCTCTCTAGCCACCTCAAAATGCAGTGGTCAAAAACAGGATGGCAAATCAATACTGTGTTTCTCTGTCACTGTTTCATGTAGTAGCTGCGTATGCATGCATCTTGCACCACTCATCAGCTAACAAAATAGAGTGGTGCAGTTAATTGAAAAACAGCTCTGCCCTGTCTGCAATAATTGACATTAAGTACTGTTTGGGGTAAGAAATCAGCCATTTCCAATTGATATTAAACGGGAAATCATTTAACATCAATGGATATAAACCAGGCACAATTGTGCTGAATTAGAGAAAAATGCTTTGGCTTATGTTAAAAAAATGTTTCTGTAAAGTGGGATTTTTCAGAGTAAGTGAATATTAAGTCAGCTTAATACCTATATTAGGAAAAAGAGGAAACCACTTCTCAGTCTCCCCTAAGGCTTGCAAGAAAGCTGCCAAATGTTCTTTGGAAGAAGCCATGTTCTCGGGTGGTCTTGTCTTTATAAAACAAAGTAGAACAAAGATATAATCTGGGAAATCCAGATGAAAGGGAGAAAGAGTTGTCTTTTACTTTATCCAATTTTTCCACTGTTCTACTTGGGGAGAAATTGGAGCCCCTCAAATGGTCATGGATGGGGAATCTCTTGGCCTCCTCTGTGAAGGGGCTGTGGAGACTGTCCTCTTCATATGAGGAAAATAATGTGAAGATACGTGAAGGGAACAAGATATCTTTATGTCCTTCTGCTAATTCAAATTCCTTTCAGTAGCATGAACTAAGCCATTTCAATATTCCATGGCTTCTACCTAGCCAGTGATGTGATGTTGTTTGTTGCCTTAATCAAAGTGGTACAAACGATTGTCCGTGTATTTATGCCTAATATCAGTTGGGGCTTTAGAAATCTCTCCATTATACTTGAGGAGGATAAACACCAAATCTGACTTCCGATCCTCCCAATTCCTGTAAGAATGAGGAAAAGAGAGGAAAGATAAAATAGTAAGTGAAGAAGAATATGCTAAGAAAAGGAAGATAAGGGCCTTGTAAGTAAGAGAGGTAATAAATGGATTGTCTGGGGAAGAAGGAGGAAAGCTGAAGACCAAAGTTGGAGCTTCATGGGGCATGCAAAGAGTCCAGTACACTATTTTATATATGATGAAACTGAGACCCAAAGGAGTTCTGTAGCATGCCCCTGGTCACATGACTACTTAGCACCAGAGCCTGGTCTAAAGCTGTCCTGATACCCTTTCTACTTACTGGATCTCATATCACCCAATAATAAAGAAATGAAAGAATACAGGAAATAAAGAAAGAGGAAAAAGAATAAGGAAGGAATGGAGAAAAGGGAGTCTTAGCAGTACAAGTCTTTTCAGATCAGTTTAGAATTTCCATTTTGTTGTTGTTGTTAGGTGCCGTTGAGTCATCTCTGACTCGTAGTGACCCTAAGCAGAGTAGAACGAGACACTGCCCAGTCTTGTGCCAGCCTCATAATCCTTGCCATACCTGCGCCCATAATTGCAGCCACTGTGTCTGTCCATCTTGGTGAGGGCCTTCCCCTACTTCGTTGACCCTCCACTCTATGAAGCATGATATCTTTCTCCAGAGAATGGTTCCTTCTGACAACATGATCAAAGTAGGTGAGACAAAGTCTGGCCATTCTCACTTCCAAGGAGTATTCTGGCTGCACTTCATCCAGGACAAATTGGTTAGTCCTTTTAGCAGACTATGGTACTCTTAGCATTCTTCTCCAACACCACAACTCAAAAACATCAACTCTTCTTTGGTCTTCCTTATTCATTGTCCAGCTCTCACATGCATAGGAGGTGATTGAATATCAGGAGTAAATTTTTAAAGTCACAATTTTCTCAGAGTTGACACCCCCATGTGTGGTTGGCCAAGCCCAGGACACCACTTGTCAGCCCTGAGACCTTTCTGTCAGGAATGTATGGCTTTGAGGGCCTGGCATCCCTCATCTGTGATTTTACATGGCCACTTCTTCAAGTGTGGAGTTTGTCAGCTGAACCCACCAGCCAGGTTTTGTCATAAGAAGAACGCTTACTACATGAGTTCTGGGCAATCTCTGAAACTTTGTCCTTTTGTGTGGGTTTTGTAGAAAAGTGCAATTTGTCCCCTCTACCTCCTCATATCAAAAGGCTAAATGAGGTTTTTTGTTTGTTTTGTTTTTAATACCACACAGATGTCTTTTAGAACAACATACAGCCCAGCTGGCCTATAATGAACATAGAAGGTTAAATACTCAGAGTGAACAGTGGAAGAATCTTTGTCATAGCTTATCCCTTTTTCAAGACCCAAAATTAGCTCTTTTCTATTGTTGCTGTTAGTTGCCATCAAGTCAGCTCTAATTCATAGCAACCTCATGTGTGTTTCATAGCAACAATATGAGTGTTTCGGTTACCTAGTGCCAGTCTAACAGAAGATACCACAAATGGGATGCTTTAACAAACAGGAGTTTATTCTCCTACAATTTGGAAGCCTTAAGTCCCAGTTCAAAGTGCCAGGCTCTAGGGGCTGGGTGAAAGCCCCTCAACATTGGGCTTCAGCTCTGTCTCCTGCTCCCAGCCCACTGAAGCTAGAGAGGCTTTTCTTCACTCAGAGAGCTACTGGCTGCTGAGACTGACAAGCCCAAGACTGACAAGTAAAAAGGCAGAGTCCCAGTGTTACCAAACCACATTTTGTTGTTGTGTGCCGTCGAGTCGGCCCCGACTCATAGCGACCCCTCCTTGGGTTTCCGAGGCAGTATCACTACGGAAGTAGGATTGCCCAACCTTCCTTCCAAGGAGTGGCTGGTGGGTTTGAACCTCCAGCCTTCTGGTTAGCAGTCAAGTGCTTTAGCCACTATGCTACCAGAGTTTAAATCAAGTCCACTGGAAGTCGCAGGGTCAGCAGAGCATGGCAGACTGCTGAACAATGACATGGCTACATGCAGGGTTCAAGTGTGCCATAAGCTAGAGACCATTCCCCAAGGCTTCTCCTCATGTTCAGGAGGCAGACCACATCCTTAAAGCAGCTATTCAATTGCTCACAGTAGCTTCCACCATGGAGTGATTACCTGTCTCATCATGGGGAATACTACATCCAGCTGCCCAGGCACACACCAGGCCCAATCAGGTTGACACATAAACTTAACTACCACAGTAAGGAAGCATTGCCTAGTCCTGTGATGTCTTTACAATGCTCGAGTCCATTGTTGCAGTCACTTTGTATTTTGGGTGCTTTCCAACCTAGGGGGTCTTATCTTTCAGCACAGTATCAGACAAAATCTCATTGTGATCCATAACATTTCCAGTGGCTAATGTTAAGAAGTAGATCATTTCCTCATAGTCTATCTTATTCTGGAAGTGCTGCTGAAATCTGTACCATGGGTGATCCCATTGGTATTTGAAATACTGGTGGCATAGGTTCCATCATCATGTTGTTGTTGTTCTCGTTAGGTGCTATGGAATCAGTTCCAACTCATAGGGATCCTATGTACAACAGAACAAAAATACTGGTTGGTCCTGCACCATCCTTACAATCGTTTCTATGTTTGAGTCCATTGTTGCAGCCACTGTGTCAATTTATCCCATTGAGGTTCTTCCTCTTTCTCTGAAGTTTTTTCTTTTCACTGACTTTACCAAGCATGATATGCTTCTCCAAGGACTGCTCCCTCCTAATAACATGTCCAAAGTACATGAGATGGAGTCTCATTATTCTGTAATCTAAGGACTATTCAGGCTATACTTCTTCCAAGGCAAATTTGTTTGCTTTTCTGGTAGTCCATAGTATACTGAATATTCTTTGCCAACACTATAATTCAAAGGTATCAATTTGACTTTAGCCTTACTTATTCCTTGTCGAGCATTTGCATGCATATGAGGTGATTGAAAATACCATGGCTGGGGTCACTTACACCTTACTCCCCAAAGTAATATCTTTCCTTTTTAACATTTTTAAGAGATCTTTTGTAGTAGCTTTCTCCAATACAATACATCTTTTGATTCTTGACTGCTGTTTCCATGGGTGTTGACTATATATCCAAGTAAAATTAAATCGTCAACAACTTCAATTTTTTCTCCATTTACCATGATGTTATTTATTGGGCTAGTTGTGAGGACTTTTGTTTTCTTTATGCTGAGGTGTCATCCATACTGAAGGCTGCAGTCTTTGACATTCGTCAGTAAGTTCTTCAGGTCCTCTTCACTTTCAGCAAGCAAGATTGTGTCATATGCGATTGCAGTTTGCTAGTAAGTCTTCCTCCAATCTTGATGCTGCTTTCTTCTTCATATAGTCCAGCTTCTTGGATTATTTGCTCCACATACATGCTGAATAAGTGTGGTAAAAGGATAATATCCTGTCATACACCTTTCCTCATTTTAAACCACACAGTATCTCCTTGCTCTGTTTGAATACTCCCTTTTGATCTATGTACAGGTTCCACATGAACACAATAAATGTTCTAGAAGTCCCATTCTTTGCAATGTTACCCATAATTTTGCTTTGATTCAGACAGTCAAATGCCTTTGCATTGTCAATAAAGCTTTCAGTCAAGATCCATCTGACATCAGCAATGATATATCCCTCATTCCGTGTCCTCTTCTGAATCTGTCTTGAATTTCAAGGAGGACCCTGTTGATATCCTGCTGAAGTTATTTTTTAATTATCTTCAGCGAAGTTTTACTTGTGTGTGATATTAATGATATAAATAAATAAATAAACCCACTGCCATCTAGTTTAGGAGCTCCTGCGGCATAGTGCCTAAGGCATTTGACTGCTCACCAGAAGGTTGGAGGTTCATACCCACCAGCCACTCCATGGAAGGAAGATGGGGCAGTCTACTTTCATAAAGATTTACCACCTTGGGAACCCAAAGAGGGTTGCTATGGGTTGGAATTGACTCGATGGCAGTGAGTTTGGGTTTTTTTTTTTTGGCCATCTATTTGATTCCAAGTCACGGTGACCCACATTGGGTTTCCAAGGCTATAAATCTTTGTGAAAGTAGATTGCTTCCTCTTACCCCACAAAGGAGGGTTTGAACCATTGACCTTCTGGCTAGTAGCCAAATGTCTTACCCTCTATACCACCAGAGCTCCTTGATATTAATGATGTTGTTTGATAATTTCCACATTTTTTTAGATAACCTTTTTAAGGTATGGGCGCAAATATGACTCTGTTCCAGTTGGTTGGGAGGTATCAGTCTTCCGATTTTCTTGACATAGATAGGTAAGCTCTGGTAGCATAGTGCCTAAGGCACTTGACTGCTAACCAGAAAGCTGGTGGTTCAAACCCACCAGCCACTCCTCAGAAGGAAGGTTGGGCAATCTACTTCCATAGTAATACCATCTCGGAAACCCAAGGAAGGGTCACTACGAGTCAGGTCCGACTTGAAGGCACATAATAACTACAATAACAGATGAGTGAGCGATACTAGCATAGCATCTGTTTGTTGGAACATGTCAATTGATATTCTGTCAGTTCCTAGAGACTTATTTTTCACTAATGCCTTCAATGTAGCCTGGAGTTCTTCCTTCAATACCATTGGTACTTGATCATATTCTACCTCTTAAAATAGTTGAATGTTAACCAATTCTTTTTAGTATAGTTACTTTGTGTATTCCTTCCATCTTCTTTTGATGCTTCCTGCATTGTTCAATATTTTGGCCATGCTCAAGTTTAGAGTTCATGCTCCAAAGTTCACTGCTGTGGAGTCGGATACGACTCATAGTGACCCCTCCTTGGGATTTTGAGGCGGTACCACTACCACCCAGTAGATTGCCCAGTCTTCCTTCCAAGGAGTCATTCGTGGGTTTGAACTGCCAGCCTTCTGGTTAGCAGTCAAATGCCTTAGACACTATACCACCAGAGAATCCTTCAATATTTTAACTAGTGGCTTGACATTTTTTCTTCAGTTCTCTCAGCTTGAGAAGTGCCAAGTGAGTTATCCCCTTTTTGTTTTCTAACTCCAGGTCTTTGCACATTTCATTGTAGTACTGTAGTGGTTATGTTTCTGTGTCAACTTGGCTGGGCCTGGTTGAGTGGCTGGACAGCTGGTGTAGTATTCCGCATGATGAGACTGGTAATCAACTCCATGGTGGAATCTACTGGGAGCAGCTGAGTAGCTGCCTTAGGAAATGTGTTCGGCTTCCTGTATATAAGGAGAAGCCTTGGGGAATGGTCTCTAGCTTATGGCACACTTGAACCCTGCATGTAGCCATGTCATTGCTCAGCAGCCTGCCATGCGCTGCCGACATTGTGACTTACAATAGACTTGAATTACTGCCTGTCGTGTGGTTTGGTAACATGGGGACTGTGCCATTTTACTGGTCAACCTTGGGCTTGGCATCCTCAGCAGCCAGCAGCTGTCTGAGTGAAGAAAAGCTGCTAGCTTCAGTGGGCCGGGAGCTGGAAGCAGAGCTGAAGCCCAAGGCTGGGGGCTTTCACTCCCCTAGAGCCTAGCACTTTGACCTGGGACTTAAAGCCTCCAAACTGTAAGAAAATAAACTCCTGTTTGTTAAGACCATCCCATTTGTGGTATATATATCTGTCAGAGGGCACTAGGTAACCACAATAAATACTTCACTTGGTCTTCTAGAGCTGCCCTCTGAAATCTTCTGCTCAGATTTTTTTCTTCATGATTTCTTCCATTCGCTTTATCTACTCTGTGTTTGAGAGCAAGTTTCAGAGTGTCTTCTTACATTCATTTTGTTCTTTTTTCCTTTCCTATCTTTTTGATCACCTTTGCCTTTCTTCGTGTATGATTTTTTTTCTTTTGAGGCACTTTACCAAATAATGTAACAACACTTCTTAAACTTAGAACTGTGTTTAGCTTACAAATTAAATTGGGATAGATCATAATTTTCACAAAATGGAAAGAGTCTTTCCGGGAAACTAGCTGAGCATTCCTTTTATTTATTTAAATTTTTATTGTGATTTGGTTGCAATTTTACAAAGCAGAGTTGTTTTACACTCAATAGCTCATATACATTTTGTTTTGTGGCACTGACTACAATCCCCATATTGTGACATCATGTATGATGTTCTTGATGTCTTCCAACAACTGGTCTGGTCTTCAGTGGTTAATGTTCAATGTCTCTTCAAATATTCTCTAAATTCAGTTGTGATGCACTCAAGATCTTACTTTGGCTCTCATGGACTTGTTCTAGTTTTCAACTACCTCAGTTGAACTTGCATATGAGCAGGTGATGGTCTGTTCTGCAATTGGCCCCTGTCCTCGTTCTGACTGATGATATTAAGCTTCTCCATCCTCTCTTTCCACAGATGTAGTCAGTTTGATTTCTGTGCATTCCACTTGATAAGGTCCATGAATACATTCACCATTTATGTTGTTTAAAAAAGGTATTTCAATGAGTATGTTCTTAGTATTGAAAAATTCTATCATGTGATCTCTGACATTGTTTCTTTCACCAAGGCCAAATTTCCAAATACTGACCCTTCATCTTTGTTTCCAACTTTCACATTTCAGTTACCAATGATTATCTATGCATCTTGATTGTATATTGAACAATTTCAGACTATAGAAGTGGGTAACAATCTTCAATTTCTTTATCTTTGGCATTAGTGATTAGTGAGTAAATCTGAATAATGATCATATTAACTAGTCTTCTATGTGTTACTGCTGTTGTTAAGTGACATCAAGTTGACTCCAACTCACAGCAACCCTATATACAACAGAAACAGTGCCCTGCCAAATGCCATCCTCACAATGCTTGCTGTACTTGAGCCCATCATTTCAGCCATTGTGTCAATCCATCTTGTTGACAGTCTTCCCCATTTTCTCTGACCCTCTACTTTACCAAGCATGATATATATACTTTTCTAAGGACTGGTCCCTTCTAACCACATGACCAAAGTAGGTGAGATGAAGCATGGCCATTCTTGCTTCTAAAGAGCATTCCAGCTGCTCTTCTTCCAAGACATAATTCAAAGGCATCAACTCTTCTTCAATCTTTCTCATTCATTGTACAGCTTTTACATTCATATGAGGCAATTGAAATCCCATGGCTTGGGTTAAGTCCACCTCAGTCTTCAAAGCGAATATTTGCTTCTGAATACTTTAGAGAGGTCTTTTGCAGCAGATTTGCCCAGTGCAATACAATATCTGATTTCCTGACTGCTGCTTCCATGAGTGTGGATTGTAGATTCAAATAAAATGAAATCCTTGACAACTTTAATCTTTTCTCCGTTTATTATAATGTTGCTAATCGGTCCAGTTGTGAGAATTTTTTTTCTTAATGTGGTGTGTAATCCATACTAAAGACTCTAGTCTTTGATCTTCATCAGTAAGTGCTTCAAGTCATCTTCAAATTTAGGAAGCAAGATTGCATCATCAGCATATCACAGGTCCTTAATGAGTCTTCCTCCAAGCATGATGCCGTGTTCTTCTTCATATAGTCCAGCTTCCCAGATTATTTTCTCAGCACACAGATTGAATGTTGTTGTTGTTGTTATGTACTGGTTAGTCGGACCCAACTCATAGCGACCCTTCTTTGGGTTTCCGAGGCAGCATCACTATGGAAGTAGATTTCCCAACCTTCCTTATGAGGAGTGGCTGGTGAACCGCCAGCCTTCTGGTTAGCAGTCAAATGCCTTAGGTTCTACACTACCAGGGCTCCCTAGTATGGGAAAGGATACAAGCCAGATACACATCCTTCCTGATTTTAAACCATGCAGTATCCCCTTGTTCTGTTTGAACAATAGCCTCTTACTTTATGAACAGGTTCTTCGTGTGCACAATTAAGTTTTCTGGAATTCCTATTTTTTATGATGTTATCCATAATGTGCTGTGATCCACACAGTCATATGTGTTTGCATAGTCAATAAAATGCAGGTAAACATCTTTCTGGTGTTCTTTGTTTTCAGCCAAGATCCATATGACATCAGCAATGATATCTCTTGTTCCATGTCCTCTTCTGAAGTAAGCTTGCATTTCTGGTAGTTCTCTGTCAATATGGTGCTCCAACAGTTTTTGAATTATCTTAAGCAAAAATTTACTTGTGTGTGATATTAATGATATTGTTCAATAATTTCCATATTCTGTTGGATCACTTTTCTTTGGAATGGACAGAAATATGGATCTCTTCCAGTCAGTTTGCCAGGTAGCTGTCTTCCAAATTTCTTGGCATAGATGAGTAAGCACCTATAGCTCTGCACCCGTTTGTTGAAACATTTCAGTGGATATGCTGTCAATTCCTGGAACACTATATTTCTCCAATTCTTTCACTGCAGCTTGGATTTCTTCTTTCAATACATTGATTCTTGATCATATGTTGTTGTTGTTGTTATGTTCTGTTGAGTCGGACCCGAATCATGGTGACCCCTCCTTGGGTTTCCGAGGCAGTATCACTATGGAAGTAGATTGTCCAACCTTCCTTCCGAGGAGTGGCTGGTGGGTTTGAACCGCCAGCCTTCCGGTTAACAGTCAAGTGCCTTAGGCACTATGCTACCAGAGCTCCTTCTTGATCATATGCTACCTCCTAAAATAGCTGAACATCAACCAATTCTTTTTGGTACAGTGACTCTGTGTATTCCTTCCATCTTCTTTTGATGCTTCCTGCATCATTCAGTATTTTGTCCATAGAACCCTTCAATATTGCAACTTGAGGCTTCGATTTTCTTTTCAGTTCTTTCAACTTGAGAAATGCTGAGCATATTCTTCCCTTTTGGTTTTCTAATTCCAGGTCTCTGCACATTTCATTATAATACAAGTCTTCCTTGTAGGTGTATAGATATTTTCTTATCCAGCATTGTAGCAACATATGAGTCACCACAGTAAGACAAACTAACAGAAAGGTGGTAGACTTTTTTTTATATCCTGAAAATAGAGCAGCAGATGAAAGTCTGCCTACAGAAAAGACTCCCATTTCTTAATCCTTCAAAGGAAATCCTTAAAGAAAACTGCTGCTTTGGCCTCAAGATGAAATCAACAATGCCTGTTCCAGGGGTAATACTATGTAGCATGGTGAGAAAAGTATTTTGGCTTCTCTCCTCATGGTAATGACCACTTCAAATATGTTTACAACCATGTGCAACAGTGTTTTGACTATTTTCTGCCTGGATAGACTTTTGCTTATGTGGGCCGATCATGTAGTCATAGCAAGTAGCCAGAATTGACTTATCCACACCATGGTCACCTACTAGGTCTAGGTGTCTGCTAGGTGAACACTTAGCAGACAGGACTATGGATATTTCACATGCTTTCTCAAATGCCCTTCATAGGTAAGGTCAAGGCTATTTTATCCACTCATTGGTTCATTAAACCATCTACCAAATAAGCGTTGAGAATACACTCCATGCCAGACCCCATTTTTTGTAAAGGGTATCTGAAGATGAGTAAGAGAAAACTCCTGCCTTCAAGAAGCTCATTGTCATAGAGAATTATTCTATGCCTATAGAAGTAAATATTGATGTTGAGCAAGCTGCCTTACTTTCATCTTTGTTTTCAATTGCTAAAAGGTGAATACTTCCTCTCGCCACATGGTCTTAGCATATATAATTCACCCTTTCTAGAATGCTTTTCCATACATCCTTCTTTCTTCACTTAGTCAACTCCTACTCAGTTTTTGGGAGCTCTGGTAGCATAATGCCTAAGGCACTTGACTGCTAACCAGCCTTCTGGTTAGCAGTTTTCAGACCTCAACTCAGACATCATTTCCTCAGGGAAAATTTCATTCCATATCTGGCCTGGTTCAACTCTCCTTTTTCTATGCCCTCCCTTACCCTGTGACCACTGACCTCAGTCTGTTATCACATACTCCTTCATGTGTTATTTAATGTCTCTCTCTGTATCCCCATTAGACAGTGGGGTTTGTTTTTGCTTAACATTGTGTCTCCAATGCCAAGCACAGAGCTTGGTATATCCTAGATAATCAGTAAACACTGGTTGATCTTTGTTGAATGAATCAGGAATAGGATAATAATAAAACATCTCTATCAATAAACCTTACATCCTAATTCTTCATGCTATATTTCTAGATAAAAACTACGTACATAATTACATTGAAAACTTTATCATTCAAATGACCCCATGTATTTTGGAACATCATTGTGGTATGGAGGTTTAAGAAAGTGATCTAAAGTCATAACTAGGTATGTGCAAACAGCACCTCTTTCAGCTACCTAATCCTTGACAGATGTTTAACCTATGTGGTAAGCCAAAAAACAACCCCTCAAAAGATATCCATGTTAAATCCTTGGAACCTGTGAATGTGACCTTATTTGGTGGGTGGGAGGGGAGTCTTTGCAGAAGTAATCAGATTAAGAATCTATAGAAAAGGAGATAATCCTGGATTACCCAGATGAGTCCTAAATGCAATCTCATGTATCTTTACACAATAGATAACATATAGAAGGTGCATACACAGGAAAGGAGGAGATACCATGACCCCTGAGTCAGAAATTGGAGTGATGTAGCCTCAAGCCAAGGAATGCTTGCAGCTACCAGAACCTGTAGGAGGCAAGGATTCTCCCCTAAAGTCTCCCAGAGTTGGGGTGGGGTAGAATATGGCCCTGCTAGTACCTTAATTTCAAACTTCTGGCTTCCAAAAGTGCAAGATAATAAATTTTTGTAGTTGTTTTTCTCTTTTTTATGATTTGGGTAAAAGTTTACAGAGCAAATTCATTTTCCATACAACAGTTCATACACATTGTGTTTCATGACATTGATTGCAATCCCTGTTATATAATTATTCTCTTCCCATTTCCTTCCTGTGGTTACCTTTTCCCTGTGTCCTTCTTTCCTATGCATTCTTGCCCTCTGAGTTATCTCCTTGTGTACATACTGCCCTTTTGATTTCCCATGGTTGATTGTTCTAAGAGGGGTACCTACCTGGTATAAATATTCACCTTATACACCTGTCAATTGTTTTGCTGGAAGCCATGGGAGAGAGTTCAATTCCAGGCCCAAAGAGTGACTTGGGGCTATAGTCTCAGGAGTTTCATCAATCTCTTTCAGATTAGTAAACCTAGTTATTTTTTATGATTTTGAGTTTTGTTCCACACTTTTCTCCCACTCTATCCAGGATCTTCTACACTGATCCCATTCTGAGTGGTTGACAGTGGTTGACAGTGGTTGGCAGTGGTTGGCAGTGGTACCATCCAGTTCTTCTGGTCTCATCGTCATGGAGGCTGAAGTTGCATGGTCCACTATTTCCATGGACTAATTGTTTCCAGGTGTCTTTGGTTTTCTTAATTCTTCTTTGCCCCAGACAGGGAGAGACCCATTGTTGCATTTTAGACAGCTGCTTGCAAGCTTTTAAGGCTGTAGTTGTTACTTACCACAGTAGGATGTAAAAAAAAATGCTTTTGTGTAACATGTTATGCAAATTGAATTTGATGTCTCCACAATCATGGTCCACAGCCCAAGGGCCCAACAACTTGCTCCCTCAGGGTAGCTTGCTGTGGCTAAGAATTTAGGATAACTTTGCCCAGTATTGGCTCTATTATATATATGTGCATTCTTAGAGCACATACCAATGCATATGTAGAAATATCATGTACCAAACTTATATATGATCATGGGTATATATTCTCTTTTGCCTAGACATACCTGATAATTTAACCTGTCTATCCATGTATTCATTTGTAGGTTAATGTCTATTTTACTGATAATGCAGTATTGTGTATGTAAAAGTGTTTAAAATTTTGTAGTTTTAAGCCACTCAATTTGTGGTAATTTGTTACAAAAGCCACAGCATCTAGCATAACCTTTCTAAACCTCAGGGGACTCATCACTAAAAGGAGGGCAAAGACACACCTGGAGGGTTATTGCAGGTCTGAGCAAATCAAAAGTACTCAAGGAATGACTCAACCTCAATAGTCATTCAAGACAAAACATTTAGATCAAAATGCAAATTTTTATCAGTCATTCAGTACTTGGGGCCATACTCTACTTCTCATAATCCGAAAAATAAGAAAACATTCCAGGTTTATGATGACTTTTTTCCCAGGAGGGGTTCAGATGACTGAATGTCATTTATACACTACTATAATATTGTCAGGGAAGACAGAGATCTTCTGTTTGGAAAAAAAAAAAAAAATTAGGGTCTCCCTCTTAGTATCCCCCAAACTGAGTCCAGTGTCTGAGGGTGCTCAGTGAATATGTGATGAATGAATGAGCCCTTAGGTAATTCTCATTCTAAGGTAGACAAGTTCACCTAGTAAATAGAATAGAGACAGAGAACTTCAGAGGGAAGGAATGATAAACACCATTTATCCATATATGAGTAGCAAGCCTTGTTTCTTGACCCATCTACATGAAGATGATGATGATGATAGTGTTGCATAGATTATTGTTGTGCAGCATCAAAACACCCTTCCAGTATTAATCAGATATAGCTTATTCTCCTTATATGTACTTACCTTTTCAAAAGCTTTTAAATTTAGCAAGAGATATTTCTTAATTATTTCTGAATGACTTTGCAGGATACATCCAGAATGTTAACAGGTTTTATTTTTATTTTTGCTTTTACCTTGGAATGAGGGCATAATGGGAGTAGGTCTACTATGCTAAAATCTAAGAGGTTAATTTTATTCTGAGAGTGATGCTCTTTCAAGGGATTAATGTAGGTTAAACTAAAAGTTAACTCCATGACTCAGGTCCATTTTCACAATTTCTCCTAGAATGATCTTCATTTTTAGGCAGTAAATGAGCTATTTTGAGAGCTGTCTGTATGTGAAGGTAGTTGAGCTTCTTTTGATAGCATTTCAGCTCATTTAAACTTGTTGGAGTGATAACCTTAGTAATTACAGCTACTAGTGTAATATTAATGATAAATCTATTTTAAACATGTAAGATATATTTTGGGAGCTCTGGTAGCATAGTGGCTAAGACACTTGCCTGCTAACCAGACGGCTGGCGGTTCAAACCCACCAGCCACTCCTCGGAAGGAAGGTTGGGCAATCCTACTTCCGTAGTGATACTGCCTCGGAAACCCAAGGAGGGGTCGCTATGAGTCGGGTTTGACTCGACGGCACATAACAACAACAACAACAACAACAAGATATATTTTATAACCATATAAATATAGATTACTTAGACCATAGCCAACATAATAAGGCTGAAACTTTCCATGAATGAAAAGAAGTTGTTTTCTTGCTTTTTAATTTTAGTGTGAATAATAGCTGCTGTCTGGTTTGAAGTTGGATCAACATCCATAATCCCAGACAGGGGTGTGGGGAGGCTTTAATTTAAGTTTCTGGAAAATCTCAAGCTATATTTTAGGGTTTGCTGTCCTAAAGACTCAGAATCATATGGTTCTTAAAATTCCTGATTCCATCAAAAGGATGTATGGGAAATGTAGAGGAACCCGCAAAACACCTCAAAGCACATTAGTTAGATATAGTGCTTATTATTTTACCCTAGGGAAGAGTTCAACCCTTTTCAAGGTCACATATTAATTTACTCATTCTGCACACAGTTATGAAGACTCAGCTATGTGTCAGGTACTATTCTAAGCACCAGGAATAGTTTGGTGAACAAAGCCCTTGCACTCATTGAACTTACATTCTAATGGAGAAGATGAACCATAAATAAAGTTAGTAAATGAATTAGTAAGAAACTATTAGAAAAAGATAAGCACTATGAAGAGAATAAGCAGCCCTGTTGCACACCAGTTAAGTGCTCATCTGCTAACCAGAAGTTTAGCAGTTCAAACAGACCCAGCAGCTTTGAAAGAAGATAGATCTAGTGATCTGCTCCCATTAGGATTTCAAAAACCAAAAACAGATCCTTGTTGTTGCATTGACTCCACCTCATTGTATCCCTATTGGACAGACTAGAAGTATGCCATAGAGTTTCCAAGGCTCCTTCCATAAAGACTATAGCCAGAAAATCCTATGGGGCAATTCTACTCTGTAACATGGGGTGAATGAGAATTGACTGGATATCAACAACATTGATAAGAATAAATTAGTGATGTGATAGAAAGTGAAAAGGGAATGGTTGGTGGGTGAGTGGCTTGGAAAGGCCTCTCTGAGAGGGCTTACCAAAAAAAAAAAAAAAAAAAAAACCAAACTCATTGTCATGGAGTTGATTCCAACTCATAGTGATTCCCTCTGCATTTCCAAGGCTGTAAATCTTTACAGAAGTAGATTGCTTCATCTTCCTCCTGCAGAGCAGCTGGTGGGTTTGAACCACTGACCTTCTGGTTAGCATCCAAGGAAGAGGCTGACATTTAAGCTGAAATATAAGATGATGTATTGAAAATGGGGGCAAAAAAAAAAAAGAGAGAGAAGTACTGTGAAGTAATATCAGAGAAAAGGAAGCTGAGATCCAGCATCTAAGTGAGATGTTCCAAAGTTACATTTGAAAAATCATAGTCCTAAACAAAAGGACCATGTTGATAATACTTCCACTTACTAAGAAAGAAAGCATACCTCTGCCCTCTCATCCCTTGATGATTGCTTGTAGCCAGCTGATGCATCTCTCTTGTGCCTTCATGCCACCATGTCTTCCTTGTTAGACCATATTTTATGAATTCCAAGATATCATCAATTGTGAGACGCAAACCAACATTAGATATGTTAAAATGTGAAAACATACATGTCTGAAAAATCTATGAATTATGAGAATTCTAGCCCTATTTTTTGCCCTCAAACTGAGTTTATATTTATTTCCTATTGGAGACCTCAGTGCATTCCAGTTTTACTTAATGGACTTAGTTTCATTCTCTCATTTCCTGCCATTCCTTTTGAAAATCTTTTAACCTCCACAATCAGCCTTACAATTTCCATTGGGAAGCAAATAAAGAGCAATGGGAATCCTCTTGTCATGGTGGTTAAATTGTCTTCCTTCTGAATTCCTCTCTTGGCCCCTATCTCCCACCCAGTTCCACCCTGTCCTTGACCTTCCCTCTCCTTCCTTTCTATTATAATCCTCACGTTAATTAGACTTGATAGCACCAGTTTCCTATCCTCTCATCCCCTCGCTTTACTTGGCATACTGCCTCAGATAAGCAGTCTACCCAAAAGATTTGATCCAGAACTCTCCTTCCCTGGTACTACCTTTCATGGACAACACTCCCGCAAGGCTTGCCCAGGACAGAAGAACATGAGTGAGGTCATTCTTTACTTGGAATTATCAACCTTCTCTTGTAGATTGAAATAATTCTCTAATGAGCAAGTAACAAGTTCTTTGTCTTGACTCGAACAAGAACCCTTACATAAAAATTAGCAAAACAAGCTCTTATTTCTGGAAAGCAAGAATAAGAGAAATAACAAGATTTTAATTTGAAGAACAAGGTATTTATTCTGACTGGGGAAGAGGAGAAGGGTGAATAGTGACAGTATCTATCTGTTCTACTGCCAGAGACACATCAAGGTCTTCCCTGGTTCAAAGTAGAAAAAGGCATTGAAATATCTAATAATTATCAATAGTTTGTTATTGAATATATTTATGTACTCAGCTATTGCTCTCTGACAGAACAAAAAAGGAATGTTGAGAGATTTTTGTGAAACTTTCCAAGTAAAAGTAGATGAATTGAATGAATGATCAAACAATTGAATACTAGAAAGAAGAACATGTACCAAAGTCCTCCCCACTTGGTCTGAAAGTCAAGTGGAGCCTGGTGATGAATGTCAGAGGATTTGCCCAGACATTTTTCCCAGATCAGGGTCTAAAGTTGCTGAATTCTGACTATACAAAGCCATGTTTTAATGAGTGCTTAAGAGATTGAATTCACTAAGAATATTATCTGCACTATTCATGAAAAGTCACATCTATGATCCTGAAAATGGGCAAATGGGCATTTCCCACAACTGCTCATATGGTAGCCCAAGGTGTCTTAGCAGTTCTGTCCTAAGGGACAATTTTGAATGATTTGCCATTGGCCATTTAATATCACTTCATTAAAATTAATAAATAAACCAGGAATCTAGGACCTAGTATTTGTAATCCATTCATCTTCTTTACTTCCATAAATGGCACATGGTATATTTTAAATAAATATTCCAAGTTACCAAAATGTTGATTATTTCCCTTTTTTTATTTCAAAGTAAAGAAAGAAAGAAAGGAGATTCTCATTAAATAGGAAAAACAGTGATGGAAACTGTCGCTGTGATTAGCTCTGCTCGGGATTGGAATTAATATCAGTTCTCCCCTGCAGTATTTTTTAATTACACTCCTGATTTTCTATTTGGAGACATCACAGACCAGTTCTGGTAAATTGTCACACAACTACAAGTCAAATACACATTAAATATGAGAAAATGTGCCATTTTTATCTGATTTGTGGTTCATTCATGAAATGTTATCTACTTTTAATTAAATAATGTAAAATACACATGGTCAGCAGTTTGACTTTTCATTTCCTTACAATGTCAGTAATTCAGTAATTGTTACCACCTACCCTGGAGTTACATTTTAAGGATGTAACCCTTGCATGGCACTGTTCCAATAGCTGGACAATTGAAGGCACTGTTAAATTAGCCACCATGCAGCCATACCTGAAAAAGACACAAGAAAGTGCCCAAGAATGTTGCTTATCAAAAACCCAGTGTGCCTTTCTAGTTAAAGGAGCAGTGGTGGCCTTCATTTTCTGGTTTTCTTGTTTCTCCCTTTTTCCCAGTGCCATATCCTTTGTTGATTTATAGTCAACTAACCAGAAGGCTGGTGGTTCAAACCCATCAGCCACTCCTTGGAAGGAGTGATCCAATCAAGCAACCAAATACTGCCGTGGAGTCAAACCCGACTCACAGAGATCCCTTCTTGGTTTCTGAGGCAGTATTGCTCGGAAGGAAGGTTGGACAATCTACTTCCATAGTGAGCTGCCTCGGCAACCCAAGGAGGGGTCGCTGTGAGTCGGGGCAACTCAGCAGCACATAACAACAATGCTACAGAAGTGGATTGCCCAACCTTCCTCCCAAGGAGTGGCTGGTGGATTTGAACCGCCAGCCTTCTGGTTAGCGGTCAAATGCCTTAGGCACTATGCTACCCCATCAGAAACCCAAGGAGGGGGTCGCTATCAGTCAGATCCAACTCTGTGGCAGTGAGGTGGTTTTTTTTTTTTTTAAAAAAAAGAAAAAGTTCATTAAAGATTCAGCGTGACTCCCATGGACTTGCCTGAGGCACTGGAAGAAAGACCTTTACTCACAGGTTATGGACTTTGACAGCTTACTACTTCATTAAGGCTGCTCCTCCGCTGGACAGTTTGTGTGATGCCATAGAAGATGCTCACTTGTCCCCTCAGCCTCATACCCCCAACTTCTTCACACTCCCCTAAGCAACCAAGACACTCTGGGCACAGAGAGAAGAAATAAAAAACAAATAAACTTCTAATCCCTATTGTGATTATTCCTATTCTAACTGTCATGAAGCAGTCCCTAGATGGTGCCAATGATAAACATGCTTGGCTGCTAACCAAAAAGTTGGAGGTTTGAGGCCACCCAGAGGTACCTCCAAAAAAGACCTGGCAGTCTGCTTTTGAAAACTCAACCATTGAATATGTACAGAGTACAGTTCTACTCTGACATACATGGGGTCACCATGAATTGGAATCAACTGGAGGGAATCTGGTTATTTTCAACAGATCTAGTAAACTTATTCTAATGACTTATTTGACGAGGTGCTCTTTCATTTACATTTTTTTTTTTTTCTCCAATGTAGACCCACAATGAATGGGAACTCTCCAGAGCAAATTTTGGATACTGAGTAGGTGTAAAGTCCCTCCTAAAGAAATACACTGCTCAACCTCACTGCTGAGGAAACAATGCAGTATCCTCGGGAGTTAATTTTCCCAAGATATTCTGGAAATTATCTCAAAAATATCAATTTTCAGGATGAAGATAACCCATTTGAGAATAACCCAGATGAGAATAAAAAAGATTAGTTAACTGATAATAACCAGGAGGTGACCTTCAAAGGAAAACACTCTTGTAAATCAACTTGATTTATTTACAGTTAAATGGGTGATTGCAAAACAAAAAACTTCAGCCAAACTATAGAACTACTTAATAATAATAATAATACTTAGCACTTATAAAAGCATTTTACATCCACAAAGTGCTTTACAAACATTAACTAATTAATCGTTAACAACACCCCAATGACGTAGGTAAGTAGTATTCAAGTATTTTCTTGAATGTTCAAGCCTGGATTACAGCACATCCAAAGTGGGCTGTTGCACAAGCTTGGATGTGTGTGCGTGTGTGTTTCTGCTCCACTCTTACTAAGTACAGAACTTATCATTGGGAAGAGGGCTCATCTGGGGAATGTTTGAAGCCTTTCCAAAACCGTGGCTTTGGAGTTACCTTAACAGCACTAAAACAAACTCAGAGGTGGCTTCTCCAAATCTTGCAAGGGTTTGTAGTTGAGTAAGGACTGATTTATACACAGGAAGCAACTGCCCCTCTTTTCCCATATTTTTTACTTCTCGATCTTTCGATTCTCTCCTGATTTGATAATATGGATTAAAGATTCACTTCCAGAAGAAGTTTACTCCTTAGTTAGGGAAGGAGTTAGGTCTCTTGATCAGCAACAAAGCACAGACAGACAGATTGTTGCTACATGAGATGCATTGGCCAGGACTCAAACCAAGAACTCCTGCATGGAAGGTGAGAATTCTACCACTGAACTACCACTGCCTGTATTATTCATTAATAATAGCAAATAGATACCAAACCAACAAACAAACTCACTGCCTTCAAGTCGTTCCTGACATATAGAGACCCCTCCTTGGATTTTGGAGGCAGTATCTTGGAAGGAAGATGGGGCAATCTACTTCCGTAGCATACTGCCTTGGAAACCCAAGGAGAGGTCGCTATGAGTCTGGTCAACTGGACGGCACATAACAACAACAACATCACTATGGAAGTAGATTGCCCAACCTTCCTTCCAAGGAGTGGCTGGTGGGTTTGAACAGCCAGGTTCTGGTTAGCAGTCAAATGCCTTAGGCACTAGGATACTGAGCATTTGTTATACAAATGGAAATATGTTAAATTCTTTATTATGTAATTTAATCTTTACCACAATCCCCTCAGGAATGTTTTGCTAATAGTTTCATTTAAAGATAGGTAAAATGAGACTTGTTGTTGTTATATGCCATCAAGTCAGACCAGACTCCTTGGGTTTCTGAGGCAGTATCACTACGGAAGAGCGATTAAATGACTTGGCCAAAGTCACATAACTAGCAACAGTCAGGGTTAATATCCAGACTCTTAGATTCTTGATCCTAATATCTGAACCATACTCTATATGTTTTTCTTTTTGTTTAATTACTATTTATTGAATATATGCTTAGCCTAGAAATAGGTACTGAATACAACCTGGATACTGAACAAACAGGAGTAGTTTTTGCCATCATGAGTAGCTCACTGTCTGGTAGAGAGAAAGACATGAAACAAGAAAATAAAAGAATATCTCACAAATAAATATGTAATTTCAAATTAAAATCACTATTGTGAAGGAAAAATCAGAGTGATGTGAGAAACAGGGAAAGTAATTTAAATCAGAGAAATCAGCAAAGTCCTCTTCAAGTAAATGACATTTAAACTCAGATCTGAAAGATGACAGGAGTTAGCCAGGCAGAGAAGGACTAGAAGAGCATTCCAGGCAGAGGAAAGACAGGTAGGAAGGCCCTGAGGTGAGAGAGAGTTCAAGAAACTGACGGAAGACCAGTGTGGCAGGTTGAGGGTGATCCAAGGGGACAGGCGCATAAGATGAGGTCACAGAGAGTAGCAGGGGCTAGATCATCACGCAGGGCCTTATGATCCATATGTATCAGTTAACATTAAGTTCAGCTTCATAGAACCGAAACCCAAAATAACAGTGGCATGAAGAAAACAGAAGCTTATTCCTCTCACACATAAAAAAATCGAGAGATAGGCAGTCCATAGCTAGCATGGCAGCTCTACAGATACTAGGACCAGGATTCTTTCTATATTGCTAGACTACCATCCAGAATGTGACTTCCTTCCCACAAGTCTCATTATAGCCCAAGGATGCTAGTGGAGACCCAGGCAACAAGAATGTGATAAAGAGAATGGCCAGGCAAAAGGGGTAATTTAATTCAGCTTCCTTGAAGGATGGTTTCCCCACCCACCCCCCAGGACTCCAGGACAACAGCTCCACTTACAAATCTGTGATCAGAACTGTTCAATAACCACAATAGGATTAGGGAAATGTAATCAAACCAGGCAGGTTCTGTGATTCAAGAAGAAAAGGAGCATGGGTCTCAGAAAAACAGCTAGTAGTCTCTGCCATATGATGCTTTAGAGTTTGTATTTTATTTTAAGTAAGATTGGAAACCTAAAAAAGGATTTAAAAAGGGAACCAACATTACCTTGTTGGCATTCTTCAAAACTCTGGTTGTTTTGTAAATAATAGACTAGAGTGGGTAAAAGTGGAAGTACAGAAAGACAGTTAGAGGCTATTGTAATGGTCAAGCAGGAGGTGCTCTGACTTGGATGGAGACAGAATCCTTACAAATGGGGAAACATGGATGGAATTGACATATATGTTAGAGATAAAAGTAACAAAAAATATTTAAAAGTTTGATGTGGGACTGAAGCTATGGGAGATTTCAGGGATGATGCCTAAAATCAGTGGCAAGCACAACCAGATAGATGGTGGTACCTCTTACAGAGATGGGAAAAACTCTGAAGAAGGGACAGATTTGAGTATGGGGAGTGATATATTTCAGTTCTAGAGATCTTAAATTTAAAATACAACTGACATATCTAAATGAAGAAGTAAAGTAGACAGTAAACAATTGGACATACATGTCTAGAACTCAGAGAAGAAGTTACAGCTACAGATAAATATTGAGGAAATATTTCATATGTAAGAACAACATTTCATATATTAGTATTTAAATTATTTGCAGTAAAATATGATCTCTGGAGGAATATATAAGGTAAGAAGAAAAGAATATTTGGGCCCTGAGGGAGAAAAATGAGCTCTGGTGGAATACTGGTTAAGATATTCAGCAGCTAACCAGAAGGTCATCAGATTAAACCCACCAACCAGTCAATGGGAGAAAGATGAGGCCATCTGCTTCTGTAAATAGTTACAGCCTTGGAAACCCTATGGGACAGTTATACCCTGTCTATAGGATGGTGGTTCAAACCCACCAGACACTCTATGGAAGAAAGACTGGGCAATCTATTTCCATAAAGATTTACCACCTAAGAAACCCAAAGGGAGTCGCTATGAGTCAGAATTGACTTGATGGCAGTGAATTTGGTTTTTGATTTATGGGGTCACTATGAGTCAGAATCAACTCTTTGGCAGTGGATTAGTTTCTGGTTTGGGGGAAGACAACAATTAAGGCCAGATAGAGAAGGAAGGGAATTCCTGGGTGATGCAAATGGTTACCATGCTTAATCATTGAAAACCTCATGAAGGGACTTCCGGCAAGATAGCAGAATAGGCAGATAAGCTGCATAGACCCTCTGTAACAAAGTAATGAGAAATCAATTGAAACAGATACAGAAGATAATCCTGGAACCCTGAGCTTTGAAGGGAAGGATAAAGAAATAACTTAAATGCCAACTAGAAGAAGAACCTGACTGAAAACCGTGACTAAGTAAACAAATGAAGCCGCTGTTTTGTTGGCTGTTTTGATGGCATGGATGACATAACACTTACAAGTGGCATTCCGACCCAGGCAGCAATCTAAGAATCAGCTCTGCTGGTCAAGGACTGCAAAGACAACTACACTGGTGGGTGGAAATTAGAAAACAGCAAAGAAGGAGACTAACAGAGCTTTGAACTGAGGACACAGCCCTTTTGAATATTTGCAAGTTGTGCAGCCCATTGTGAATATTTGGAAGTGGCATTCACATCAGGGCAGCAAACTAAGAACAGGCTTCACTTGTCGAGGACAGCATGGGCAATTGCACTGGAGACTGATGACTAGAAAGTGGGAGATAGCAACCATTCCCACACAACCCAACCATACATGCACCTCCTGCAGCCCCACCCACTGAATGAGGGCCACCACTTGCTTCTGCACCAACTGACTAAGGATAAACAGCAGTCAATGCCAGACTCACCCTCAACTGCTCTTCACAAACAGCTAATAGAGATTTGTGCACACACTCTCATTCTCCAACAAACCCACCAGGAGTTGTGGTGAGACCCTAAGTGCTGCCATCTAGTGAAAAGAGGAGCACAGAATCCTGCTCACACAGATTTATCAAAACAAATTGAAGAAAAAATATATATATTGGGCAAATGACACAAATGCCAATTGAATATTAATATGACAACATCACAATATCTCAAAGACAACTGACCATCCCAGTCCTCACAAAGAAGCAAGACAAAGTACAAACAAAGGACCAGGATACAAATCCAGAAAACATATTTGAGGAAGAAGCAGAATTGGAACTCTCTAATAAAGAATTATGTTTAGGTACCTTCAACAGATTGAGAGACAGATCAAGGAAAACACTGACAAAACTAAGGAAAACACAGACAATGCTCTAGAACAATTTAGAAAAGCAATACAAAAACAAACTGACAAACATAAACAAAAAAATAGAAACAATACAAAAACAACAAATAAAAATCTGTAAGATTAATACTAAGATGTCAGAAATAGATAACACATTGAATGAACAAAAGAGTAGAATCAAATCAGTGGAAGACAGGATTAATGAGACTGAAGAAAAATAATTTAAGACTTTTGTTAGGGGATCAATCAGAAAAAAAGATAAAAAACAAAATGAAGAAAGCTTAAGACTCTTGTGTACCATCAAGAGAAATAACCTATGTGTAATTCTAGAACAGGAAGAGACAGATAAAACCACAGAGAAAACCTTTGAAAATTTATTGGAAGAGAATTTCCCTAATATGATGAAAGATGAGAAGATATCCATTCAAGTTAAACGAACCCCAAACAGGATAGATCCCAAAAGAAAATCATCAAGATATATCATAATCAAACTCACCAAACCAAAGACAAAGAAAGCACCCTGAATGCAGAATGACAAAAACAAAAATTCACTTACAAAGGGCAACCAATAAGACTAAGGTCTGATTTCTCAGCAGAAACCAGACAGGTGAGAAAGCAATGGGATAATATATATAAAAAACAGAGAGAAAAAAAAAATGCCAACCAAGAATTATACAAAGAGAAAAATTGTCCCTCAAATATTATGGTGATATTAGGATATTTCTAGATAAACAGAAATTAAGGGATTTTGTTAAATCCAGACTAACTTTACAAGTGATGCCAAAGGAGTCATTTGGATGGAGAACCAACAACAGCAGACAAAAATTGATTATTAACACACAACATAACCCAGAAATCAACCCAGTTATGTTGTTGTTGTTAGGTGCCATTGAGTCGTCCCAGACTCATACAGACCCTTCGTACAAGAGAACAAAACACTGCCTGGTCCTGTGCCAGCCTCATGACCTTATACCTGAGGTCATTGTTGCAGCCACTGTGTCAATCCATCTTGTTGAGGGTCTTGCCCTTTTTCATTGACCCTCCAGTTTAACAAGCATGATATCCTTCCCCAGGGAATGGTCCCTTCTGACAACATGGCCAAATTAGGTGAGATGAGGTTTGGCCATTCTTGCTGCCAAGGAATATTCCAACATTCTTCCAGGACAGATTTGTTAGTTCTTTTAGCAGTTCATGGTACTCTTAGTATTCTTTGCCAATACCACAACTCAAAAACATCAACTCTTCTTCAGTCTTCCTTATTCATTGTCCAGCTCTCACATGCATAAGAAGCAATTGAAAATACCATGGCTTGGTTAGGTGAAACATAGTCTTCAAAGAGATATCTTTACTCTTCAGCACTTGAAAGAGGTCTTTTACAACAGATTTGCCCAATGCAATACATTGTCCAATGTCTTGACTGCTGCTTCCATTGACGTTAATTGTAGAACCAAGTAATATGAAGTCTTTGATAGCTTCAATCTTTTCTCCATTTATCATGATGCTGTTTATTGGTCCAGTTGTGAGGATTTTTGTTTTCTTTATATTGAGGTGTAATCCATACATCTTCATCAGTAAGTGTTTCAAGTCATCCTCAATTTCAGCAAGCAAAGTTGTGTCATCTGCATATCACAACTTGTTAAGGAGTCTTCTCCCAATCCTGATGCCATGTTCTTCTTCATATAGTCTAGCTTCTTGGATTACTTGCTCAGCATACAGATTGAATCAGTATAGTCAAAGGATACACCCTAACACGCTCCCTTCTCAATTTTAAACCATGCAGTATCCCCTTGTTCTGTTTTAATGACAGCCTCCTGGTCTATATACAGGTTCCTCAAGAGTACAATGAAGTGTTCTGGAATTCCCATTCTTCTCAGTGATATCCATAATTTGTTACAATCCACAAAATTGAATGCTTTTGCATAGTCAATAAAACATAAGTAAATGTCTTTCTGGTATTCTTTGCTTTCAGCCAAGATCCATCTAACATCAGCAACGACATTTCTCACTCCATGTCCTCTTCTGAATCCAGCTTGCATTTCTGGAAGTTCTCTGTCAATATACTACTGCAACTGTTTTTAAATTATCTTCAGAAAGATTTTACTTGCATGTGATATTAATGATATTGTTTGATAATTTTCACATTCTGTGGGATTACCTCTCTTTGGAATGGTAGAAATATGGATCTGTTCCAGTCAGTTGGCCAGGTAGCTGTCTTTCAAATCTCTTGAAATAGCCAAGTGAGTGCCTCCAGCATGCAATGCATTTGTTGAAACATCTCAACGGATGTTCCATCAATTCCTGGGTCCTTGTATTTTTGCAAATTCCTTCAGTGCAGCCTCAACTTCTTCCTTCAATACCATTGGTTCTTGATCATATGTCACCTCCTAAAAGGAATGAACATCGACAAATTCTTTTTGCTATAGTGACTCTGCATATTCCTTCCATCTTCTTCTGATGTTTTCTGCACCATTCAATGTTTTTGCCCATAGAATCTTTCAACATTGCAATTTGAAGATAATTTTTTTTTTTTCAGTTCTTTCAGCTTGAGAAATGCTGAGCATGTTCTTCCCTTTTGGTTTTTCAACTCCAGGTCTTTAAATGTTTCATTATGATAACTGGCTTTATCTTCTTGAACTGTTCTTTGAAATCTTCTGTTCAGCTCTTCCTCTTGTCATTTCTTCCATTTGCTTTAGGTACCCTTCATTCAAGGACAAGTTTCAGAGTCTCTTCTGACATCTGTTTTGGTCTTTTCTTCCTTTCCAGTCTTTTTAATGACCTTTTGCTTTCTTCGTTGGACCTCTGGTGGTATAGTGCCTAAGGCATTTGACTGGTAACCAGAAGGCTGGAAGTTCAAACCCACCAGCCACTCCTTGGAAAGAAAGGTGGGAAATCTACTTCCATAGTGACATTGCCTCAGAAACCCAAGGAGGGGTCACTACAAGTCAGATCTGACTCATCAGCAGTGCATTTTTTTCATGGGTGATGTTCTTGATGTCATCTCACTATTCCTCTAGTTTTCTGTCATGGTATACAATGCATCAAATCTATTCTTTAGATGGTCTCTAAATTCAGGAGGGATATAATCAAAGTCATATTTTCATGCTCATGGGTTTCTTCAACTTCAGCTTCAACTTGGGTTTGAATATGAGCAGTTGATGGTCTGTTCCACAATCAGCTCCTTCACTTGTTTTGGCTGAAGATATTGAGCTTCTCCATCACCTCTTGCCACAGATATAGTCAATCTGATTCCTGGGTACTCCATCTGTCAAAGTCCATGTATATAGCTGTCATTTGTGTTGTTGAAAAAAGGTGTTTGCAACGAATTAGTCATTCTTCTTGCAAAATTTGATCATGCATTCTCCAGCATTATTTCTATCACCAAGGCCATATTTTCCAACTACCAGTGATTCTTCTTGGTTTCCAACTTTTGCATTCCAATCACCAGTGATGATCAACACATCTTGATTGCATGTTTAGTCGATTTCAGACTGCAGAAGTTGGTGAAAATCTTCCATTTTCTCATCTTTGGCTTTGGTAGTCAGTGCATAACTTTGAATAATAATAGTATTAACTGGTCTTCCTTGTGTTGTTGTTGTTGTTATGTGCCATCAAGTCAGATCTGACTCATAGCAACCCCTCCTTGAGTTTCCAAGGCAGTATCACTATGGAAATAGATTACCCAACCTTCCTTCCGAGGAGCAGCTGGTCTTCCTTGTAGGCATATGGATATTATCCTATCACAGACAGTATTGTACTATAGGATAGATCTTGAAACATTCCTTGTGATGATGACTGCCACACCATTCCTCTTCAATTTGTTATTTCCAGAATAGTAGACCATGAGGTTCCCTGATTCAAAATGGCCCAAACCAGTCCACTTTAGCACTCCAATGCCTAGGATATCAATCTTTATGTGTTCCATTTCATTTTTGACACCTTCTGATTTTCCTAGATTGATACTTTGTAAAATCCATGGTCCAATTATTAAAGGATATTTGCAGCTGTTTCTTCTCATTTCGAGTAGTGCCAAATCAGCAATTGCCACATCAGCAATTGGAGGTCCTGAAAGCTTTACTTCACCCATATCATTAAGGTTGGTTTTATTCTGAGGAGGCAGCTCTTTCCCAGTCTTTAGTGCCTTCCAATCTGAGGGATCATCTTCTGGCACTATATTGGACAATGTTTCAGGGCTATTCATAAAGTTTTCCAGTGATCTATGAGATAATGTTGCACTCTTATTCATAGGATTTTCATTGGCCAATTCTTTGAGAAATGAATGGCCTCTTCCTTCTTCCAAGTCTGTGTTAGTCTGGAAGCTCTGCTGAAATCTGTGCACCATGGGTAACCCTGCTGGCATTTGCAACACTGGTGGCATAGCCTCCAGCCTTGTAGCAACACACAAGCCACCACAGGATGACAAATTGACAGACAAGTTTATCTCCCTTAGTTGTTCCACACTGCTCCACTCACTTCCTAGCCTCCCTTAAAAGCTGCTCCTAACCCTGTACCCAGCTCTCCTTCCAGGCCTCCCCTAAAGCTGCCAAAATGCCCCTGTGCCTGGCTCAGCTCCTGAACTGTCCTAAAACCTTCCTCAAGACACTCCCATGCCTGCCTCAACTTCCAGGCTGCCCTAAAAGCTGCTCCAAAAAACACCTCCCAACCCAGTTATAGAAGTATTCAAAGTAAAATAAGCTTACAATACTGTAAAAAGGGAATCAGAGACATCAGTGGGTAAGGACAACTATAAAACAAAAAGAAGGAATAAGTAGTGTAAGTACAAAACTTCCAAATAATGAGGAAGTCAAGACAATTGAGATAGAGCAGTCTGCTCTAAACTTGGGAAGAAAATTATAAATCACAGGGTAACATCAAAGAAAAATAATAAGCTTTCACATCAAATTGGAAAAAAAAAAAAAAAAGGAGAGGCACAAATACTTAGCAAATACTAAAACAATAGCAATGAAGAAAATGATTTAAAAAATCATAAATAAAATGAGGTCAGCACAGAAAATTTTATGGGACAAAGAAATCAGCAACACCACAGAAAAATCACATAACAAAATGACAGCAATGAATTCATACTTGTTGATTATTACACTGAATATAAATGGATTAAATGCACCACTTAAGAGACACAAAGTTGCAGACTGAATAAAAAAACATTACTCATCAAGATGCTATCTACAAGACACTCACCTTAGACACAAACACAAAAGTAGACTAAAAATCAAGGTTGGAAAAAGATATATTAAGGAAATGGCAACCATAGAAGAGCAGGAGTGACGATGTTAATTTCTGATAAACAGACTTTATCAGAGTTTCTGATAAAATAACCATAAAAGACCAGGAAGGACATTATATAATGATTAAAGGATCAATTGAACAAGACACTATAACCACAATAAATATCTATTCACCCAATGAAAGAGCCCCAAAATTCATAAATAAGACTTTAACAGAATTGAAAAGACAAAGAGATAACTCCACATTAATAATGGAAGACTTTAATACACCACTTTCAATGAAAGATAGAACAACTGGGAAAAAATAAAATAAAATGAAAAACTCAGAATAAAGAATACAATCAACCAACTTGACCTTATAGAGATCTTCAGAGTATTTCACCCCAAAATAGCACAATACACATTCTTTTCCATCACACATTGAATATTCTCCAGGATAGACCATATGTTAAGCCATAATGGAAGCCTCTATAAATTTAAAAACATTGAAATACTGGAAAGCATCTTCTCAGATCACAATGCTATAAAATTAGAAATCAACAGTAAGAGGATCAACAGAAAAAGAGGAAACCATGAAAGCTGAATAACACCCTCTTTAAATGACTGGGAAATAGGAGAAATGAAAACTGAAATTAAAAATGTCCTTAAATCAAATGAGAATGAGAACAGAACATACCAAAATCATTGGGACACAGCAAAAGCAGCGATCAGAAGGCAATTTATAGCAATAAATGCACACATCAAAAAAGAAGAAAGAACCAAAATCAACACCTAACTCAACACCTCCAACAATTAGAAAAAGTGTAGCAAAAAAGTCTACAGTCACCAGAAGAAAAGAAATTATAAATGAGCAGAAATAAATGAAACAGAAAATAGAAGGGTTTTGGTATCTAGAAAGAAGTTGGTACTGTGAAAAGATTAATAAAATCAACAAACCAGTAGCAAACCTAACAAAGGAAAAGAAGGAGGAGACACAAATAATACAAATAAGAAATGAAATGGGTGATGTCATAACAGAACCAAGAGAAATAAAGAGGATAATATCAGGTTACTATGAAGAGCTGTACTCCAACAAATTTGAAAAACTAGAAGAAAGGGACAGATTTCTAGAAACACACAACTTACCTAAACTAACACAGTCTGAGGTAGAACATTTGAGCAGACCAATAACGAATGAAGAAATTGAACAAGTCATAAAAAAAATTACCAAGAAAAAAAAAAAGTCCTGGTCAAGACAGTTTCACTGGAGAGTTCTACCAGTCATTCAGAGAAGAATTGACATCAATCCTACTCAAATTATTCCAGAACATAGAAAAGGATGAAATCCTCCCAAATTCATTTTATGAAGCAAGCATAACCCTAATACCAAAACCAGGCAAAGACACCCCTAGAAAGAAAATTACAGACCAATATCCCCCATGAATATAGATGCAAAAATCTTCAACAAAATCCTAGCCAATAGACTCCAAAAACATATCAAAAAAATAATACATCATGACCAAGTGGGATTCATACCAAGTATGCAAAGATGGTTCAACAGTAGAAAAATAATCAATGTCATCCATCACATAAGTAAAATAAAGGAAAAGAATCACATGATCATATTAATAGATGCAGAAAAGGCATTTGATAAAATCCAACACCTATCCCTGATCAAAACTCTCAAATAAAAAGGAAAAGAAGGGGAATTCCTCAACATAATAAAGGGCATATATGCAGAACCAGAAGCCAACATTATTCTCAATGGAGAGAGACTAACACCATTCTTCTTGTGAAAAGGAACCAGACAAGGATGTCCTCCATCACCACTTCTATTCAACATTGCATTGGAAGTCCTAGTCAAGACAATAAGGCAAGAAAGAGAAGTCATCTGAATTGGTAAGGAAGAAGTAAAACACCCCAATTTGCAGATGATATGATCTTATACCGAGAAAACCCGAGACTCAGCAAGAAAACTATTGGGAACTTATTGAAATATTTAGCATAATGGCAGAATACAAGATCAAGATAAAAATATCAGTTGGATGCCTCTACACCAGCAAAGAGGTCTCTGAAAAGGAAATAAAGAAATAAATACCATTTACAATAGCTACCAAGAAATAAAATAATTGGGAATAAATCTTACCAGGAACACAAAAGACCGATACAAAGAAAACTACAAAATGCTACCTCAAGAAACTATAAGAGAGTTACATAAATGAAATACTATATCAAGCTCATGGATAGGAACTGAACATCATGAAAATGTCAATACTGCCCAAAGCAACCTAAGTATTCAGTGTAATCCCAATCCAGATTCCATCAGCACTCTTTAAGGACCTGGGAAAACTAATCACTAATTTTACATGGAAAGGAAAGAGATAAGGAAAGTACTACTGAAGAAGAAGAACAAAGTGAGAGGTCTCACACTCAGATCTCAAAACCTAGTATACATCAACAATTATCAAAACAGCCTCATATTGGTAATACAAAAGATGCAATTGAGAATCCAGAAATAGATCCATCCACCAATGTCAGATGATTTTTAACAAAAGGCCAAAATCCATTAAATGGGAACAGATAGTCTCTTCAACAAATGGTGTGTGGGAAACTGAGTATCCATTTGCAGAAAAATTAAACAAGATCCACACTTCACACCATACACAAAAACTAATTCCAGGTGGACCAAAGATTAAATGTGAAACTTAAAACTATAAAGTTCAACAAATTAAAAATAAGGGCAAACTCAGGGGCCCGAATTTATTGCATAAATGGACTATCAAGCATAACCCAAAATGTACAAACAGCAGAAGAGAAAATAGATGATTGAGACCTTCTAAAAATTAAATTCTTATATGCATCAAAAGACTTCTCCAAAAGAGTAAAATAGAACCTAAAAATGAGAAAACATATTTGGCAATGACATATCTAATGAGTGACTTATCTCTAAAATTTATAGAAAACTCCAATAGCTCAACATCAAAAAGACAAACAATCCAGCTAGTTGGGGCCCACACACTGATTGGGTAAAGGGAGAGATATATGAAAAGGAATTGTGACCACCACGATAACATTAGGAAATGGGAGGACACCGAATTGTGCACATAAGAGATAGACAACAGATGATAATACCAACCAATGTGTCTACAATACTGTATTACCATTAACACTAAGCACCAGGCTACAGATAAACACATAAACACCTGAGAGGATCAGTGGGGGTCAGTGAACAGGAGTATACTCTAGACCAAGCATAAATTCAGCTGAGGCTAATCTTGCACAGACACCAGTGATACAAAAGACCTCTAATCCTGACAGAAACAATAGAAGACAGACACAGAGTAATCCCTCACAGACCCCCAGACACTGTGGGAGAGAGATCCAATAGATCTACCATCTCAGGACCATAGTACTGGGGGACACAAGACTCATTTGGCACAACAAAATACATAAAAGTGTTGCTCCACATCCTACATTGGTGAGTAATGACTGGGGTCTTAAAAGTTTTCAAGTGGCCATCTAAGGTGCAGCTAATGGTCTCCTAGCATCAGAAGTGAAGAAGAAAAAAAATGAAATAAAAAACAAGGGCATTTAGAAACAATCAGCCATAGGACACGATGGCCCTCAAGACCAGAAGAACTAGATGGTGCCCAGCTACCAATGCCAACCACTCAGGAAAGAATCAAATCTGGTGATCCTGGATAGAGTGGGAGGAAAAATGTGGAACAAAATCCAAAAACTCAATAATGATCAGAATTACTGGTCAGATGGAGTCTGGTGAGACCTCCTATACTATGGCCCTGGAATACACTCTTTGCCTGGAATAAAACTCACTCCCAGGGTCTGGCTCTCAGCCCAATAGTTAACAAGATGTACATGAAGACCACTCAACCCAGGATAACGCACCCACATACTCTATGGTAATACAACCCTTAGAGCAATAGCCCACGGGGCACCAGAGGAGCAACATTGAAATTTAGGAAATGCAGGACAAACAGGAGTACATAAATATGAGGGGCACAGGGGGAGGGTTACTGTTTAGGGAGGGGAGGAGACTGGGTTAGGATT
>NW_006921633.1:10526495-10531876 GCF_000298275.1 Orycteropus afer afer
TCACTGTTGTTGAGTGGATTTGACTCATAGCAACCCCTCCTTGGGTTTACAAGGTGGTATCTAGATGGAAGTAGATTGTCCAATCTTCCTTCCAAGGAATGGCTGGTGGGTTTGAACCACCATCCTTCTGGTTAGCATTCAAATGCCTTAGGCCCTACGCCACCCAAGGAAAGTTTTATATACAGACAGAAATTTTCTTTGTTGGTTACAAGGATGGAAGCATGCAAGCAGAGGGGAAAGAAAATTGCTAAATAGGTTATATGTATATATGTGTGTGTGTGTGTGTGTATACACATACACACACACACACCAAAGATTATTAGTGGTTACCAGGGGTAGGAGGGAAGGGGAAAGGGGAAACTTTTTGTTTGCGGGGCACTGAGGTTTTGCTAACGGTGGTGGAGGATTTTCGAAATAGACAGCAATAATGGTGGCTCAACATGAAAAAATATTATCAATGTCCCTGAGCTAAAAATGTGGAAGTTGTTATGTTGTGGAATGTGGTGTCTATGTTTGCACCACAATAAAAGTAAAACAAAACAACAAAATAAAGGATAAATACCAGTTTGTTTCTGAAAGCTGATGTTGAGCAATCTTTTTATTTTTATTTCTAATTGAAAAAAAAAAAAACCCTTATGGAGCAGTTCTGTTTTGACATACATGGGATTGCCATGACTCAAAATCAACCCCATGGTTTGGGAAGGAAGAGAAACCAAAGGAGGCTGAGAAGGCATGATCATCAGTATAGAAAGAAAACCAGGAGAGAGTGATAAAATGAACAACACAAGAAAAGAGTGTTTCAAGAAGAAAGAAAAAGTCAAGTTTAACAAATGATACTAAGAAAAGATCAAGTCATAGGACAGTCAAATCATCAGCATTAGTCTTAGCAACAGGGAGGCCATGAGTGACATCAGCAAGAACAGTTTCAGGAATGGTGGGGAAGAAAGCCAGCTGGGTATGTACTGATGACTATGAGGTGAAGAAATGGAAGAGGATGCACACAAAACTCTGCTACGTAACTCAGCTGGAAACTAGAATTATGGCAGTAACTGAAGGGAAAGTGTGGGGTAGAGAGAAGATATTTTCAAAGTAGAAGCTACTAATGCTTATTTAAAATTCAATGGAAAGATTGTAGTAGGGAAGGGAAGGAAAGAAGTACTTTTTGATGAAGATTATTGTCTGAGAAGGAATAAGGAATGAGACCTATGTCTTTGGATATATAGTGAATGGCAACTCTGTGGAAATGACAATTTTATTACCAAGAACAAAATTGTTGATCTTTGTTCATCTGAGGGAAAAATGCCCTAAAAGGAATTATGAGACTAGCTATGGGATTCCAAACTTACTCCCATTGAGTCAATTCTGACTCATAGCTCTTTCCACTGGGTTTCCAAGGCTGTAAATTTTTACAGAAGCAGACTGCCTCATCTTTCTTTCATGGAACAGCTGGTGGGTTTGAACCATCAGCTTTTGGTTAGCAGCCAAATGCCTTAACCACTACACCACCAGAACTCCTAGCTTTGGGATTACTGCTATATAATTCACATTTCTAAGACTGCTTTGGTCCTCAAATTCCTGAGCTCATATGCTTTAATGGCTTCTATTCCATAAGATAAAGCTAAACTGTAAAAGGCGTGATAAGAAAGCCTTCTACCCTTGCCCCAGTCTGATTTCTCTGGTCTCAGTTCCCTTGATTCCCTGCTTACAGCCAAGCAGATGTACTTATAGGATCAGAATCTTCATTCTTACACCTGTTTCCACACTTTTATCCATACCATTTGCTCACTTTGAAAAATCTTCCTTCCTTCTATCTAAAATCAACATTTCTAACACCCAAGTCAAGCCACATCTTCCTCTCCAGAGCCATCTGTCCAGCAACTTACAAAGTTCAAGAACAGAAAAATCAGCCTAACTTCCAAGAATGGTTCCAGTTGTATTGGCCAGAAGCCTGGGAGAAAACTCTATTCATTCATTTGCACTGAAAGGAAAGCAAGCCTTGGAGTCAAATTTCTCCAGAGGGTTGTAGGCAAGAGATGAACCTCCCCTTTTTACAAGGGAGCAATTTCAATTTCAGGCCCTTGAAGATCATCTTTAAGTGATTTCCCAACCATACACCAACACAATTCCTCTGTAACTCCAGCCAGGTTCAGCTCCTCTGGAACACTCAAATATAGTTTCTGAATTAATAATTCTTCCAACTTTGATGTCTTCATTTGAGATTTCCAGAAGAACATAGTGTTTTAAAAGGAGATGGGGAAGGTGTGCTCAAGGGGGGCATTATGGAGGAGCTGTAACTTTCAAAATGCATCTGGATGAATGAGACTAACTTCCTATGACTAATTTTCCCCAAACATTGAGCTAATGATTAAACTAAAAAATGCAAATCCCCAAGATGTCATATGCTGCTGGGCGGACTGATGGAAAGGAGCCTCAAAAACAGTCCCAACACTGTGTGGGGAGCTGGAGAGGAGACATAGATGAAAACAACAGAGGGCCATATGGTCCTAGCCAATGGTCAACAACCAAAAATTAAAGTCCAAGGACAGGAAGAAAACTCTGAAGTTGGAGAGCAATGTGTTTTTCCTTTTCTTTCTCTCATTCTGCTACCTCTCTGGAATTTGTAAGTGATAAGGGATGGAGAATAGAGCAACATACCAAGAAGCAAACCTGTAGATATTCTTCAGGGCATTGACTTGGCAAGCTATGTGACAAGTGGTGTTATTTATCTGCACAGAGAATCACCATCAGCAGGAAAATGGTTGGGTGCTTGGTTTGTATGGCTGCCTGAGAGACACCAATTGTCTCTCCATTGATACTGAGGAATGGGACCATTCATAAACACTGAGAAGAGTCCGGAATTGTCAGAAGATCTCAGGAGGTCCAGCAGAAGCTCAATGGGGCTCCAGTCCATTGGTGGTAACAGTGACTCAGGAAGGTCTACTTTTGGGATACAGGAGATATAGCTACTTTCTGACCTCTTATGGTCTGAAAATTGGTAGTTACTTGGCTTTAGGTACTTGGATCTCTAGTGGAGCAGTGGTTAAAGCATTCAGGTGCTAATCTAAAGCCTGATGGTTAGAATCCACCAGCCATTCCATGGGAGAAAGATGAGGCAATCTCCTTGTGATTTACAGCCTTGGAAACCTTGCTGGACAATTCTTCTCTGTTCTTTGTTGTTGTCGTTATGTGCCGTCGAGTCGGACCCGACCTATAGTGACTCCTCCTTGGGTTTCTGAGACAGGCAGTATCACTACAGAAGTAGATTGCCCCATCTTCCTTCCGAAGAGTGGCCAGTGGGTTTGAACCGCCAGCCTTCTGGTTAGCAGTCAAGTGCCTTGGATCACTATGAGTTGGAATTGATTCAGTATCAATGGGTGGATGAGTTTTTTCAAATTATCCCTAAGCAAACACTGATTTTGTCCCTTCCTCTGAGTTAACTGTAATTGTACAGCAAGAGTTCTCAATCTGGCATTCAAGGCCTCCTGGAAGGTGCATGTAATCCTGACATTATATGCAACGTTTTGCATGTATATACATGTTAGGGGGAAAGAGACATTGCTTTTATTCAATTTTCAAAAAGATTTGTTACCTGAAATGGATTAAAACCACTGGCCTGCCTAGTCTAAAAATGGTTGCCTTACAGGGAATATGAAATTGTTTTCCAGATGTAGGAATGACATCGTAGGGAAACCCTATTAGAATCTGGTACTTGGACACAGAAATATTTGTTTTGTAGATTCTTTTTGGAGTAAAAGAGATGTTATATTGGAGGACATTTTCTTTGTTGGTTACCAGGGGTGGGAGGGAAGGGGAGGGAATGCTGTTAGATAGATAGAGATAAATATTGATTTGGGTGAAGAGAAGGGCAATGTACCAAATGTGAGTGACCAATATGGCAGCATTGAGGATGAGAAAGACAGAGAGAGTTACATGGGCAGTACAAACAACAAATATGAACCCCTTTGTAAATACAATACTGAGTTGTCAATGAAAGCAAACATGGGTATAGGGACGGATAGATGGGTGAACAAGCTAAACAATTATGTATGTCTAAATGGAGAGTGTATCGAAGATCATATACAGGGTTGGCAGACAATGGGCCTCTCGAAGAGTATGAAGGGATGGACACTGGGAGGAGGTAACTATGGGGAGGAAGTGGGAGGGGAGCTGCTGCATTGTAAATTTTGGTCAATGACATGAGACAAAGTATATGTGAACTGCTGTATGAAAAGTGAATTTACTCTGTAAATCACCCAAATCCTAATAAAAAAAAAAAAAAAAAGAGATGTTATGCATCGTTCTGTGCTCAGGGCATATAACTTGATCTGAGTTTATGCTATAAACAAAGGCTCTTTAATGTGGTCTCATTTCTAAGTGTTATTAATGAATGAAATGTCCAGACCTACCCAGAAGTCATCCCTATTACTTTACAAACAATATTAAATTACAGACCTTATAGGAGACATCACAAACCAATAGCATATCATTTAATGCATACATATCTTTACAATTTGCTGTGTATGATTAATAGAGTTGAACAATCTCAGAGTTGGAAGAGACCACAAAAACCTCCATTTCATTGTATATAAGACCTATGGTCACAGAACAAACCCTGGCCCAGAATAGTATTATCTTCCTAATGATGCCCTGGGGAAGAATTGTCAAGGGTCTGAAGCTATGGGAAACTGGTCCAACCTTTTTTAGAGGACAACCTGGCATTTCTGTGGGTATGGTTGGGCTTTGTGCCCTTCTCTCCACTGCCGGAAGGCTGCTCCCACAGGATGATGCTGGAGCAAGCTGTGCTGAGGGTGGCCATCTCTATCAACATTTTTTTTTTTTTTTCCAGAGTTTCATCACTTTCTCTCCAACGACTGCTTTCATGAAACAGGCTATGGATAAGCTGCCTTTAGGGGCAGGAGTAATATGGTTGGCATGTTTGTTCTTGTTCTCTTTACCCACCTAGAACTTTGATAGGAATCAGGAGTCCTGGAATCTTAAATAAAGGAAGGTCTTATTTTTAGGGAAGCAGAAATCAGGATCCATAGGGAGGCTTGTAGCTGATCTTTTAGTTAGGTTTGTCTTTTGGGTTAATGTTTTGGAAGAGTTCAGGCCAATTATTTGTAGAACGTCCTTAATTTTGGTTTGTCAGATGTCTTTGCACGACTAGACTCAGGATATATAGGCAGTGATTGTTCATGGGTAGAATTCTCACCTTCCATCTAAGAAACTTAGCTTCAGTTCCCAGGCATTGCACCTCAAGCACAGCAACCATCTGTCAGTGGAGGTTTGTGTGTTTCTATCATGTTGTTGTTGTTGTGTGCCGTTGAGTCGGACCCAACTCATAGCAACCCCTCCTTGGGTTTCCGAAGCAGTATCACTAC
>NW_006921633.1:10532380-10534219 GCF_000298275.1 Orycteropus afer afer
GTGCCTAAGGCACTTGACTGCTAACCAGAAGGCTGGTGGTTCAAACCCACTAGCCACTCCTCAGAAGGAAGATGGGGCAATCTTGCTTCCGCAGTGATACTGCCTTGGAAACCCAAGGAGGGGTCGCTATGAGTCGGGTCCAACTCGAGGGCACATAACAACAACAGCAACATCCTTGACCTCAACTGTGTATGAGGACTGAGGAAGGGAGTTGTCGAAGTCAACACAGCAACTTGACAGGCTTCTAGTGCATAATGAAGAAGTAAGAATCCTTCAGTTGTTATCTGTTCCACCACCACCACCCCTCACCAGACAGTATGATTTTTAGTTCAGATTTAAAATCTCAGAGGCAACACATAGCAGAAGCACTGCAAGCTGGCAGCTCAGATTTGACAGAGAAGAAGTCTCAGCTGTAGGTCCTGGAGGGGCAGATACATCTACCCAGGTCTTGCATCCCATGGGGTTGGCTGTGATGGTAATGGAGGAAAGGATCACCTCACTCCTATCTATCCAATTCAAATCTAGGAAGCTGAGGTCCTTGAATATGACTTTGTAGAGATGGATGATCAACATGCATCTGGGGCACTTGTTACCAATCATGAGTCACCTAGTCAGTCCACAGATGTTTTAAAACCTACCTTCTCGATACATTTTTAGTCATATAGGCAGATTCAGTAAAGGGGAAGGGAAGAGACAGTAAGAGCACAGGATTAAGCAAGCGCTAGGCAAAACTTAAGAGTCCACGCAGCTTGTTTTCAGAGACCCCTGCTCTTTCCACACATTTTTCCTTCTTTTCAGAAATAATTTCCTTCCAAAGTCTAAGGTTCTCAAGCTCTTGAGTGGAGGAGGTGTCTCATTCACACTAACATGTTGGGTGTGCTCTGTATGCGCAGAGTAATAATGCACAGCTTTTGTTTTTTTTCTCCTTAAATTTTGTTTATTTTGTTGTTGCTGTTGAGAATACACACAGTAAAATATACACCAAGTCAATAGTTTCTTCATGTACCATTTAGTGGCACTGATTACATTCTTTGAGTTGTAAACCATCCTCACCCTCCTTTTCTGAGTTGCTCCTTCCTTATTAATATATACATACTGGCCCCTAAATTCACTATCCAATCTTTCAAGTTACTGTTGTCACTTTGATCTCATACAGGTAATTTTTAAAAGGGCATAAAAAAGGCATACCTTTTGTTAAAAAAATTAAGCTAAACTATTGTTTGATTTTAAGATTTCAGGAGATATTTTTGATTAGAAATTTAAAGATTATCTCAGAGCAATATTTCAGGAGTTTATCTACCTTCCATGGCTATGCACAGCTTTTAAAATAGTGTCTTTTTTTCAGAGTGAAATGTCCAAGAATAATGACTGGAGACTGGTAGAATGTCTTACAGCAATAGGGGAGTTATTCTGGGCCTTGAAGCACCCTTCAGACTGTTGCAAGGAGACCACCTACTGACTACATGAATCATAGGGCAACCAGCCAGGCTTTAGTATTTTAAAATCCTGAACTCAGAGCTGCTGCTCTTTCTAGCAATCCCAAGTCCCAGAGAGCTCTTCATCAGGAGCGAGGAGAAATATTTGCAAAGAGTGTGTTCGAAAGAGCACTGGATTAAGCAGAATCCACTCCACCACTCAATCAGCTTAATATGTAGGTTATTTTATTTCTCTGGACCTCAGTTTCTTCACTTAAAAAAAAAAAAGAGGCCTTATCGGTTGATCATGAAGATCATCAGCTCTGAAATACAGAGATTTTACACAGGGGTCTACTGTGTTTTAAACACTCAAAATTCTGGAAATGGAAAGTGCCAAAAATATAAACAGTTACTAATTTATAGT
>NW_006921633.1:10534619-10547235 GCF_000298275.1 Orycteropus afer afer
TGGGGCTTCTCAGCCTCAGCAGCCAGCAGCTGTCTGAGTGAAGAAACACCTATAGTTCCAGTGGGCCGGGAGCAGGAAGCAGAGCTGGACCCCAAGGTTGAAGGGCTTTCACCCAGCCCCTAGAGCCTGGCATTTTGAACTTGGACTTAAAGCCTCCAAATTGTAAGAATAAGCACCTATTTGTTAAGGCCATCCCATTTGTGGTATATTCCTGTCAGAGCAGCACTAGGTAACCAGAGCACAACCTATCACTTGCTAAAGTCATTTCAGACTCATGGTGACCCCATGTATGTCAGATTAGACATATTCTCCATACAGTTTTCAATGCCTGATTTACTGGAAATAGATTGCAAGGCCTTTGTTCTGAGGCATCTCTGTGTGGCCTGGAACCTCCAACCTTTCAGTCAGCTGTCAAGCCAGCTATTTGCACCATGCAGGGATTCCTTAACAGTGGTAACCAAATCCATTTTACAGATGAGAAAACTGAGATCAGTAGAGCGCTTTGCTAGCAAGTACAAAGCTAAGCTTTGAACACAAAGTGTGTTTGACTACCCACGTACTGAAACTCCAGGCTAAGCAGCTTCTCAGAGTAGATAAAAATATGCCACAGAGGAATGAGGTAGGTTGAATGGGGCTTGGGGAGAGAAGAAAGAAGTGCTGACAGTGAGGGATGGTCCCACTGCTCCGTGTTTGTTCGGTTCTCACCACAACTGAGCTCATGGCAAGAGATCTTAGTGGAGAGCTGCAGAGTCCAGGCCCCTCTGAGTGGATGGAATTAGTGCCCTTGCTGACAGCCTACGTCTCTGAAAGCCAGTGGACGTCTCTGAGCACAGCCAGCAAGCAGAGGTTCGTTACAAACCTGTTGAGCTGCGTGTGCGGTCCTGCACCCACCATGGCTGCACTGCCAATCTTCAAGCCAGTGCTTCTGCGCTAGTCATTGCATGCTCGGGAGTAGCTGAGATCTTGAGGCCTTGAAGTGGATCTCATTTTCTTTCCCCTTTTGAACTCCCCAGACCTGACCACATAGATGCACATGTCTCAAAAAGGAGCGTCCATGAAAGAAAATGGTCTTCCCTTTCTGATTGTTGATGGCAGTTAAGCAGAACTGTGTTTATGGCTGTGTGTGCATCTGAATGCGTGAGAGAGACAGAGATAGAGACAAGACAGGTACAGAAGAAGAGAGAGAGAGACAGAGCAAGCTGACTCTCAAATAGCCTGGAAACTTGTTTAAAGTGCCTAGTTTAAATAAATCCAGATCCTATTGTGGTGTTTGGGAGCCTCTGTTGGTATCCTAAAGTCAGTGTTTTAGCTCCACCTAACTTTTGCAGTTTTTTTTTTTTCTCCTTTGAGTTACAGTCTGGCATAAAAGTGTCAGTTTGTTATGTGGGTGGGTAATGGTATGCTTTTAATTAGGGAGGTAGAGACTAAATTAAACCACATCAAGTAGCTAGTGTTACTTTAATTTCAGATTGTGGGTCCCTCATTCTGAGTATGAGGGGTTGGGTTCAATCATGATTCCCCTTTAATGGTGATGGTTAAAAAACTCCATCTCGTGACCAGCTTCATAATTGATTAAACACAACTGTGGACTCCCATGATCAGGAAGTGCAATTTTGCTGGTGTTGCTTCAAGTCTAAAATGCCTCCAGGGTAATTACAGGCTCAGAGGCAAAGCTGAAGGCTTTGAAGTAGGAAAAGAAAAGATTTGGGTGTCCAGAGGATCTGTGCCTGTTCATTTGTCCTTCATGGCAAAATCTTTAAAGCGTCTGGTGAAAGAAGCTGTGTCTGAGGGGGCTGCGGGATTCTGGAGGTCCTAGTCTGGCTGCCCATGTGCAGAGGATCTCAGTGTCCTCTGGTCATGATGGCTAACTTCAGGGGTAACCAAGGCATTCCCTAAGAAAGGCTGCTTTTCCTGCCTGCTCTTAATGTATGTTTCATTCTCTTTGCTGGAGATTTGGTATGCCCGAATGGCCACGACTTGATCTGTCCACTTGAGACACACAGAAGTGCTCTCTCTCTCTCTGACCAGCTGAATTATTTACCTTGGCCATAATTATAAAACACTACAGACCACACTCTAAAGGTCTCTTTGCAGTTCACGCAGAGAATATAAACGTCTTTCAGAAATGGAGAGAGGAGAGGGCTCTTTTTTTAATTTTTTAATTAATAATAGGTTAGAAGTAAAAACCATCATTAGTGACAGTACATAATGGGAAGACCAGACCTGCATTGTTAAGAGAACTATTTAAGGAAATGTTAATGAATTGAATTTGAAGTTCTTCATAGCCAACCTGGAGACAACTAATGGTTTCAAAGTGGAAAAGTGAAGAGTTATTAAATGTTGTATATTTATTGCACTAATAATCAGATTGCCAGAGGCGGGGAGAGATGCAAATATCCGTCCAAGTCCTGTTTAACCATTAGCTGTGGAAATGCAAGAGATTCACTAGGGGGAAGTTACCACATGCAAACATTTGCCAATGCCACTGTGATGAATAGTTCATGGATTAGGACCATAACTACTCCAATCCCAGGAAAGCCCATTTCAGCAGAGGATAGAATCATAACTTAATTTTTTACTGGCACTTGGAGAGAGAGAAGGACAATATTTCTGGCAGCTGTCATTTTACATAGTCTGGTGTTTTGTTTTGTATTGAATAAAAAAATGAAAAAAAAAAAATCCCACCTTTTCCATTTGCCCAAGTTTCCCAGCTCTCCCAGGAGGAGGTGAAATCACCTCATGTCCTGGCAGGTAGGAGAGAGCTCTTTCTCGGGCAGAGGCTCTCTGAGGCAAAATTGCAAGGATCCTGTGGCACCTTTGTTATAATCTATCTCCCTAAAAGAATGATTCATTCAACATGGAGTAAACTCACAGAAGCCCAAAAGTGTGGAGTCTGGAGATAGGTAGCACTGATTTGGAATTCTGAATTTACCACTTTGTAGTTGCATATATATATAAAATTTGTTATATTCTACCTCAGTTTTCTTATCTGAAAAATGGGATGGTAATACTTACCTTGTGGAGTCCCTAGGTGGCACAAACAGTTAAACGCTCTACTATTAACCAGAAGGTTGGAAGTTCAAACACCCCAGAGACACCTTAACAGACTGGCTTGGTGATCTGCTTCTGAAAGTTCACAGCCTTGAAAACTCTATGAAGCACTGTTCTACCCTGCATACTTGTGATTGCTATGGATTGGAATTTACTAGATAGCAACTAACAATAACAAGAACAATACGTATCTTGTAGAATTGGACTGAGAATCAGTGATAAACTATGCCAAGGGTCTAATGTAGTGGCTGTAATATAATAGGTTTGTATCTTAAGGGGCTTCTCTAGAATCAGACCATGTCATGAGGAATTTGTGTGTATGTGTGTGTGTGTGTGTGATTTGCTAAGAAAGTCTTCCCAGGGGACACTGTAAGGAAATGGGAAAAAGAGAAAAATGGGATGGAGCCCATTTTGAAATCAAGAAAGGACTTGATTTCAGGTGAAGTCACATGGAAAGTAGCTTCCACTTGATTCTCAGGGCAACCAACAGGTGTATGTTATATCTCAAAGTTGCCAGAAGGCAAGGAAACTGGGTAACTGGGTACCCAAATTCCTGGGCCTATAAGTTATTGGTTAAAGCTTCTCCAAGAGGTACATAATTTCCCCGACACTTTCAAGTTTACAAGCTATGGGCAAATCAGTTTCTAATACCTTAAATATAGTCTTCCAGAAGAAGAGTTGCATTTTCTGGCTATGAAAATCAAAGTGAGGGGTGAGTACAACAATGGTTTAAAAAAGAAGAAGAATACAAGGGAATTTGGGCAGAGTAACAACAACATTATCCACTAGAGTGTTAAACACATCACAGCTATTATTATGTAATAGCAGTCAGTTGGTCATGCTGTGGGGGCTTGAGTGTTGTGTTGCTGATGCTGGAAGATATGTCACCAGCTTTTCAAATACCAGTAGCATCATTTGTGGTGGATAGGTTTCAGAGCTCTTCCAGACTACAATGGACTAGGAAGACAGGCCTGGTGATGCACTTCCAAAATCTCACCACTGAAAATCTTCTTTTTTTTTTTTTTTAATGGATCACAACAGACTATTGTCTGACTCATTTGCTTGGGAGGGATTAGTTTCATTTTCATCAAGAGGGATCAAGTGCTAGAGGAGGACAACCTGTTTGCTGAAGTAAAACAGAAGGGTGAGAGATACCCACCGTGAAATGGATCGCCACAACAGCCACAACACAGTGATGAACTTAACACGCTAGCCATTATGAGGATGGCACGGGACTGGACACCATCTTGTTCTGTTGTACATAAGGTTGCCATGAGTCAGAGTTAACTCAATGGCAGCTATCATCATCATCATTATAATTAATATCAAGTTTATTACCTACCTTGAGGTGATCAACAATCTCTCCCTTCAGCAATCTTTCAATTGGGTGTGGAGGGATGGAGAAAAGGAGACCATCACCTTCTTCTGTGAACTCAAATCAACAGGGACATAGTGAGCACTTGTGGAGTATTCTTTGCCATTCCAGGTCCTGGGAAGAAAGATACACTGACGTGAAGTGTAAGCTCCATGCTAGTCCACTGGGGAGAGGAAACACTCAAATGAAAACTGAAATAGCTCTTATTTGTTGGAGACAACAGTCCAAACCAATTCAGGTCCTAATTCTGGTATCACTGGGGAAGAAAAATGGTGCCAGTAGAGAATGTATTGAATATAGGATTTGCTGAGAGAATAAACTGTGACTCCATATCAAGATGATCTATGGGAGGTTTAGGAAGTAGAATATTGAAGCAACAAACAGGCATCAGAGGAACCATCACTCTATCTTCTGGATCCCCCTCCAAGATGTCACTTTTGCCATTAAGAACTCTACATGAAGATGAACCTTCTGAATGAAAACACAGAAAGGAATCTTCCTAACAGTCTATAAGTTAGAGCTACTCACACTTAGAAGAGGTCAGAAGTTTCCAACTGAAAGGACCTTATACATCATCTAGTCCAATAAATACCCTTATACTGGTGAAGAAATTAAGGTTTAAGAGGTTAAGCAAGTTACTATAAACCATGGAAAAACTAAGATTAGAATCCATGTTTCCTCATTTTTAATTTAATAATCTTTGTATTGTTCCACACTAAGTCTACAAACAGAAGATTTGCAAGTGCCTAAGAATAGAGTCCTTCTGTCCCCATAGACCAGGTTTCGGCAAACCATGGCCAGCAGCCCAAATCCTACTTGTCTCCTGTTTTGATAAGTAAAGTTTTATTGAAAGACAGCCATATCCACTTGTATACGTATTGTCTATGGCTACGTTTGTACTATAAAGGCAATGTTGAGTAGTTGTGACAGAGACCATATGGCCCACAAAGCCTAAAATATTAACTATTTGACCTTTTTCAGAAAAAGTTTGCTGACCCCTGCACCATTAGGCAGTAGGCATTATAAAATGAAGTGGTATTCTACCTGTGGGAGTGGGAGTGGGAGTGGCCATTCAATCAAGTAGTTGTCAAAATGGTTTGCTGAATAAAATGAGGAACCTCGGGGAGAGGAGTGGAATAGGCTGGAGGGTTCCTGAGGAAGCTCATATCATGGACAAGTATCTGCACTGTTTGCCCAAGGGCATCTCACTCTGAGGCAGAAGTGCCCCATGCACCACCTGTGTTTTTGGATTACATGATGCGCAAACCAAAAATCCACTGCAACCAACTCAAAGTGACCTATAGGAAAGGACAGAACTGCCTCATAGAGTTTCCAAGGCTATAAATGTTTACATAAGCAGACTACCACAACTTTCTTTCACAAAGCAGCTGATGAGTTTGAACAACCAACTTTTCTGTTAGCAGCTGAGTACTACACAATTGCACCACTAGGGTACCTTATATGACCTTCAGGTCCATTTAAACCCATGATCCCATGATTGTTGTTGTTGTAGTTAAGTGTTGTGGAGTTGGTCCCAACTCACAGTGACCCCATGCACAGCAGTATGAAACACTGCCTGGGTCCTGCGTCATCCTCATAGTCATGGCTATATTTGATCCCATTGTTGCAGCTACTGTGTCAATTTATCTCATTGAAGGTCTTCTTTTTCATTGACCCTTTACTTTTCCAAGCATGGCGCCCTTCTCTAGGGACTGGTCCCTTTTGATAACATGATTAGAGACCTTCAAAGTTGTCTTCTTGCTCTATCATTCAAATTCCTATCAGCGGACCCTCCACCTCACTCCCTGGAAGCATGTTGCTTTCTCCTCAGTCCTCTAAGAAATGGCTCATTAAACAAAGATGGACAAATGTTCTGTATTTAAACACCACTAGGTACCTCAAAGGAGTTCTAATGGTGCTGTCATTAAGGCATTGGACTGCTAAAAGTCAGAAGTTCAAATCCACCAGCTGCTCCTCAGGAGAAAGATGAAGCAGTCTGCTTCTGTAAAGATTTGCCACCTTGGAAATCCTTTGGAGGTCACTATGAATAGGAATCAACTTGATGGCAGTAGGTTTTTTTGTTTTGTTTTGTTTTGTTTTAGTTTTAGAGTTGCCTCTGTTTTCACTCATGAAATAATTACATGTATTTAGCAAAGAAGGTCTATATATCCAATGTTCTAACAAGAAAAAATGCAAATATCTGTTCTTTATCTGGCCATACTAATTCTTGAACAACAGCAAATGTAACTACTTCACCATATCACATGCCCCAGAGTTTCAGGTGTGTGTAAGTAACCTTTCAGCTTGCCTGTAAATAGTCCAAGTTACTATATAGGAAAAGCTTCATGACTGCTGTTACTTCTCTGGCAGATAAATATGATTCAAAACACTGGTAAATGACTTAATTAACTTGGTAACTTTCTGTGGTGACTCTGGGGTTGGCTCAGAAGCTGTGAATGTCAAGCTATTTGCAGATAGTCTGGTTGTACTGCTAAACCAAAACAAACAAAGAAACAAAAAATAAAACCAGTTGCTATCAAGTTCATTCTGATCCATGGCAACCCCACATATGCAGAGTAGAACTGCTGCATAGGATTTTCATGGCTATGACCTTTCAGAAGCAGATAGCCAGGCCTTTCTTCCCAGGTGCACTTGGATGGGTTCAAACTACCAACATTTAGGTTAGTAGTTAAGAGCTTAACACTGCACCACCCAGGTACTCCTGTTGTATTTCTACTGGGGAATATTTATTTGTTAAAACCTGAGATGCTTTTCCCATGAATGGAAAAAAGGGATTAGTCCTTTGGAGATTTGAAAAGTCATAGGTTACCAGAAAATTAATGGTACATTATATTGTATTTGGGAGCTCTGGTGTCATAGTGCCTCAGGCATTTGACTGCTAAGCAGAAAGTTGGCAGTTCAAACTCACCAGCCACTCCTTAGAAGGAAGGTTGGGCAATCTACTTCCTCGAGATACCACCTCAGAACCCAAAGAGGGGTCTCTATGAGTCGGAAATGACTCGAAGACAGTTTTGTTTTGTTTTGTTTTTTAGTTTATATGGTATTTATATTTTTAAAAATTAGAGGACATGGACTAATGGTTTAAGGACCACTGCCACATCTAGGTGAGATCCACCTTTCCAAAGAAAGCAGCCATTCTCCTCAAGTGCCTCCAAGGGTGAAGTAAAATTACATGTGACATTCTCAAGTGCATCTCACGTGTCACGTGTGCTCACACTCTCAGTAACCCGCTGACGAGAAGGAACACTGTGGTACGTAAACAATGAGCACTCTAAAGTGGAAAGGGTAAGAAAATATCCTGCAATAGCAGCCAAAAAGGCTCCTCTGAGACCCATGTCTATAGCCCCGAGCTGGAAACCATCTCCTCTCAGGAATACTGATAAACTGTGATGTGTACAGCTGCTCCTCTGCTGAGATAGAACTGAGGTCCAGCAGTTACTAATGCTCTTTGTAAAGTTCCCCCAGGAAGGAATAACTTCTCAGAGGTGTTGGCTGCCTGGCTGAAAGACAGAGGTGGTAGTTTCATGGATAAATGGGGCTGATGTCTTCAAGTCTCTAACATGTCTAAATGCCCACGTGACTAGAGTAGGCAGATACCTGCATGCCACATTTGAGCCAGTTGAGTGAAATGAGCCTTGGAGATGATGAGAATGACCTTTTAGTAAAAACAGCAGCATCTCCTCATGTAGCTGAACCTCCTTCATCCTTTCTCCAGAGCTGTCTTGGGAAGCTGTGCACTTACTCTATTGATGCTGCTGGAACAAGAAAGGTTTGGAACTCTTTATTGGAACTATTGTCAGAACTTTTAGCAAATTATTCGGAAAGTTCCCAACAATAATGATCTTTAACTTTTACGTGTGAATTTGACTTTTGGAATGAGGCAGAACCAAGTCTAGAAAACAAGGGGAAACACTGAGCTGGGAAATATCACTTAGGATCTAAAGTGAGGTGCTGCTATGAAGTTCAGTCTACTTCCTTGACAGTTTCTAGTCCTAGTCCTGAGGGCAATGGTAGGTTATTGTTGTTAGTTGCCATCAAGTCAATTCTGACTCATAGTGACCCCATATGACAGAGTCAAACTGCCCCCATAGAGTTTTCTTGGCTGTAATCTTGATAGAATCACCAAGTCTATCTCCCATGGAGCTGCTGGGTGGGTTTGAATCGACAACTTTTCAGTTAACAGCTCAGCACTTAACCAATGCGCCACCGGAGCTCTGGTGCTGAGGGGCATTTCTCCACAGCATCTTAAGCAATGGCAGCCTGTATACAGGTGCATAGCATTGAAGGACATAAGTGTTGAGATGTCACTTGGTCAGAGAAAATATTTATTCTATTGCCTTTCGGTGCCATGAGATATGTGAAAAAGACAAGGTCACACAAGCAGAATTTCAAACAATGTAACTGGCTGTGACTGTCCACCTAGCCAGCTGGAAGATCTTTAAAAGCCAAGTCTCTTGTCAGGGACTTCTGGCAAACTACAGCTCACCAGCCAAATCCAGCCCTCCAGGCACTTATTTTTGTAAATAAGTTTGGAGCACAGACACACACAATCCTTTTTGTTCTGTCTATAGCTGCATCACCCTAGACAGAAAGTCCTTGGGTTACCAATGTCTAACAGAAAACTTTCATTTACCCTTTAATGTAATGTAAATTTGTCCTCACTTTGAAACAATTGGGGAGCTCTGGTGGCATAGTGCCTAAGGCATCTGACTGCTAACCAGAAGGCTGGTGGTTCAAACCCACCAGCCACTCCCCAGAAGGAAGGTTAGGCAATCTACTTTGGTAGTGATATCACCTCGGAAACCCAAGGAGGGGTCGCTATGAGTCAGACCTGACTCGATGGCAGCAGGTTGAAACAATTGAACCAACCCCTACTACAAAAAATTCTTCATCACCTTCACCTTCACTTTCCACGCATGCAACTTTAAAATCCTTGAAAAGACTTCGAGCCTTTTCTTGCACTAAAGTAAAGTTGAATAAGAACCATATGCATCTATTCCAACTCGCCTATAAATTCCGCCTAAACACACACTTAGGAACGAACGGATCTTGTTCGTAATCCAGGGACTGCCTGTAGTTGCAAGAGAGGCCGCATTGCTGGCCAAGCCTAAAATATTTACTATATGTCCATTTAAGAAAGAATTTCCCAACCCAGGTATTTTGTAATTAAGTCTCTTTTAGAGGTTAATGGGGGGGGGGGAGAAACCAAACCAAACCCACCACCATCTAATCAATTCCGACTAATAGTGACCCCCACTGGGTTTCCAAGGTGGTAAATATTTACAGAAATATATTGCCCAGGTTAATTAAGGTAAGGGGAAATTGTCTCCTCCCCTCTCCCTACTTCCAATTTTCCTCAAAGATACCTGATTTTTTTCACTTGTATGGAAAGTGAGACCATGGAATTTGGCATATAATTGATACTTGGTACTCAGTAAATGTGAGTTCTTTACCCCTCATGATACATTCTGGCCAATTTTCCAGTGAAATTCCTTTTCCTCTCTGCTTTTGGTTTGATGAAGAGCAAAGATGTCTCTTTGAAGACTAGTGCACACCTAACCCAAGCCATGGTATTTTCAGTCGCCTCTTATGCATGTGAGAGCTGGACAATGTATAAGGAAGATTGAAGAAAAGTTAGTGCTTTTGAGTTGTGGTGTTGGAGAAGAATGCTAAGAGTATCATAGTCTGCTAAAAGGACTAGCAAATCTGTCCTAGAGGAAGTGCAGCTGGAATGTTCCTTGGAAGCGAGAATGACCAGACTTCGTCTCTCCTACTTTGGTCATGCTGTCAGAAAGAACCATTCCCTGGAGAAGGATATCTTGCTTGGTAAAGAGGAGGGTCAACAAAGAAAGGGAAGGCCCTCAACAAGATGGATTGACACAATGGCTCAACGATGGGCTCAGGTATAGTAAGCAATGAGGCTGGCATGGGACCAGGCAGTGTTTCATTCTGCTGTGCATAGGGTCTCTATGAGTCGGAAATGATTCAACGGCACCTAACAACAACAACAGCTGTGCTTTGGTTACCTAATGTCTCTCTGACAGGAGTATACCAAAAGAGGGATGGCTTTAAAAAACAGGAGTTTAATCCCTTACAGTTTGAGAGGTTAGAAGTCTGAGCTCAAAGTGCCAGATTCTACGGGCTGGGTGAAATGCCCTCAGCCTTAGGCTTCAGCTCTGCCTCTTGCTTCCAGCTCACTGAAGCTGGAGGCTTTCTTCACTCAGGCAGCTGTTGACTACTGAGGCTGACAAACCCAAGATCGACAACTAAAAAGGCACAGTCTCAGTGTTCCCAAACTACATGGTAGGCCATTGATTCAAGTCCCATTAGCAGTCCCAAGATCGGCAGACAACATGGCGGGCTGCTGAATAAGGACTTGGCTATATGCAGGATTCAAGCATGTTAAAAGCTGGAGACCTTCCTCAAAGTTTCTTGTTATATACTGGAAGAAGACCACATCCCTAAAGCTCAGCTGCCCCAGTAGATTCCACCATGGAGTTAATTACCAATATCACCATGGGAAATTACTATATCCAGCTACCCAGACACTCAAAACCAGGCCCAGGCTAGTTGACACATAACCTTAACTACCAAACTCTCCAACAATTCTGAGCAGCTTGTCATTCCATACATTTGTTACCCTCTTCCAAATTTAATTGTGACCCCCAAAAAATCTATGTTCAAGTCTTAACTCCTGCACTGGTAAACATGACCTTGTTTGGGGAAATAAAGGTGTTTTTTTGTTTTGTTTTGTTTTTTTCAGATGTTATCAATTAAATGAACTAAGTCATACCAAAGTAGGATGAGTCCTAATTCTATGTCTGGTGTCTTTTAATAGAGGAGGACAATCACAGAAACAGTCCCCAAATCAGGGCAAAAACAAGAGTCATGTGAAGATAAATCTACAAGCAGTAACAGAATGATAAGGATTGCTGGCAGTCACCAGACAGTAGGAGAGAAGCATGAAACAGTTCCTCTTTCAAATCCCACAGAAGGAGTTAACATCTCCGATACCCTGATTTGGACAATTAGCCTTCTTAATTATTGAGCCCCCAGATGGCAGGAAGCAGTGGCAGACGGGGCCGATGGCCAGAACAGGTAGGTGGAATCCCAGAAAGTGAGTGGAGTGGTTGGAACAGCGAAGGGAGACTAACTTGTCTGTCGGTCTGTCTTATTGTGGTGGCTTGCATGTTGCTGTGAGGCTGGAGGCTGTGCCAGCAGGGGTACACATGGTGGACCAGTTTTGGTGGAGCTTCCAGACTAAGACAGACTCAGAAGAAGGAAAAAGCCATCTGCTTCTCAAAGAATTGCCCAGTGGAAACCTTATGAATAGTAGTGAAACACTGTCTGATACATTATGGGAAAATTTTATGAATAGCCCCCAAAACATTGTCTAATACAGTGCAGGAAGATGAGCCTTCTGTTAAGAAGGCACTCAAAATATGACTGCAAAAGAGCTGCCTCATCAGAGTAGAACTGATCTTTATGATAGGATAAAGCAGAGTTTTGGGGACCTCCATTTCCTGACATGACATCACTCAAAATGAGAAGAAACAGCTACAAACATCCATTAATAATCAGAACATGGAATGTACAAAGTATGAATCTAGGAAAACTGGAAGTTGTCAAAAATGAAATCGAATACATAACCTAGGAATTAGTGAGCTGAAATGGACTGGTTTTGGCCAATTTCAGACAAACATCTACTATGCCCGGAATGACAAACTGAAGAGGAATGGTGTAGCATATTCATCATCACAAAGAATGTTTCAACATCTATCCTGAAGTACAATGCTGTCAGTGATAGGATAATATCCATACACTTACAAGGAAGACCAGTTAATATTGTTGTTGCTAGGTGCCTTTGAGTCGTTTCCGACTCATAGCGACCCCATGCACAGCCAAATGAAACACTGCCCGATCCCGCGCCAGCTCCACGATCCCTGCTATACTTGAGCCCATCATTGCAGCCACCCTGTCAATCCATCTCATCTCATTGAAGACCTCCCCCTCTTTCTCGACCCTCCACCCTACCAAGCATGACATACTTCTCCAGGGAATGGTCACTTCTGACAACATGACCAAAATAGGTGAGATGAACTCTCACCATTCTCACTTCCAAGGAGCATTTCAGGTGTACTTCCTCCAGGACAGATCTGTTAGTTCTTT
>NW_006921633.1:10549995-10551495 GCF_000298275.1 Orycteropus afer afer
GTGTATGGATATTATCCTATCACTGACAGCATTGTACTTCAGGACAGATCTTGAAACATCCTTTGTGATGATGAATGCCACGCCATTCCTCTTCAACTGTCATTCCCGGCATAGTAGATCACATGGTTGTCTGATTCAAAATGGCTCAAACCAGTCCATTTCAGCTCACTAATGCCAAGGATATTGATCTTTATGCATTTCATTTTTGACAACTTCCAATTTTCCTAGATTCATACTTTATACATTCCATGTTCCGATGATTAATGGATGTCTGTAGGTGTTTCTCTTTAATTTGAGTGGTGCCACATCAGCAAATGGAGGTCTCAAAAGCTTAACCTTATCCATAGGACTAAGGCTGGGTTTACACAGATGATGCAGCTCTTTCCCAGTCCTATTTTGAGAGCCTTCTAACCTAATCGGACTATTCATAAATTTGCATGGTAATGTATCAAACAGTGTTTCTTTGCTATTCATAATGTTTTCCCTGGCCAATTCTTTGAGAAGTGGATGGTGTCTTCCTTCTTCCTAGTCTGTCTCAGTCTATAAGCTGGGCTGATACCTGTGCACCATGTGCATCCCTCTGGGTTTGAAAAACCAGTGGCTCAGCCGCAAAACACGTCATCATGGTAGGACAAACCAACGGGCAAGTTTGTTTCCCTGTTGGAAACATCTCATACCACCCTTACCTGGGTTCCTGTGGCGGACTCCTCCTCTGTCTGGATTCCTGGGCCTTTTAATCCCCTTTCTCCTGTTCTCCTGCCCTGCTGCTTTGGGCATGCTTGAGTTCCCTCTCCTCACCTGGATCCCTGCAGATGTCATCTGCAGTTAATATTACTATTATTCAAATTTACACATCAACCACCAAAGCCAAAGATGAGGAAATTGAATTGTTTACCAACTTCTGTAGTCTGAAACTGACTGAACATGCAATCAAGATGTGCTGATTATCACTGGTGATTGGAATGCAAAAGTTGGAAACAAAGGAGAATCATCAGTAGTTGGAAAATTTGGCTTTGGTTATAGAAATAATGCAGGAAATCACATGATAGAATTTTGCAAGACCAATGACTTATTCTTTGCAAACACATTTTTTCAACAACATAAATGGCAGCTACACACATGGACTTCACCAGATGGAGTACACAGGAATAAGATTGACTACGTCTTTGGAAAGAAGTGATGGAAAACTCAATATCTTCATCCAAAACAAGACTTGGAGCTTGTGTTAGACTGGGTTCTCTAGAGAAACAAAACTAGTAAAGCTTATACATATGTATATATATATATATATATAGAAATTTATATTAGGAAAATGGCTCACACACTTATAGAAGCTGGCAAGTCCAAAGTTCCTGGATCAAACATCAAGCTGAAGGCTTTTCCACATCAAGCTGGAGGCTTTTCCTGACTCTTGCAGTTGCAGGTGCTGAGGAGCTCAAGGCTGGCAGGCAGTACATCGGCTGTTGACTCCAGCGAATGACGAATCCAAGATCTCCAGGC